>NW_017136308.1:144943-233327 GCF_001652005.2 Ceratina calcarata | reverse complement strand
ATATTAATGCTAGCGAGAAACTTTTATACAGAAATTGTAGATCTCGTCATCCTCTACAAGAAAGGTCGTATACAATTTTCACGTAGATTCAACGGTTTAGGAGTAATTGAGGAAAAACGAAATTTTTTGCCAAAAGTTCGCCGTTTCGACGCTGGGATGGTCGGATTTCGTGAATGCCAATAAAATGCCAATTAACTGTACTTAACTCGTTAAATACTTGAATTAGAAGAAAAATGCATAGAATCTTTCTTTTTAGAGGATATCAGTGCCTACAACTTCTGTATAAAAAACTTTTCGTCAGCGTCAATAATTGGATATTTCCTTCTATACTTTTTAGCATGTAGCTATTTATTATTAGCATTGTTCTTCCGACGTCTGATTTCTTTTTAATTATAGGAAATGCGTTTTTCTAAGGTACATAAACTTTTGGGATTGACTGTATATCCAATACTTATCCTTACATATCCTTAATAAGATTCGATATTTTTCTCGTTTGTATTAATTTATACTTTTTTTAACAATTGACTGAAAATCTAATTTTCAACTCAGTATTATGTTATTCCAAATGAATACTCTGGTTAATTAAATTTTGTTTTCTACTGCTGTTCATTTAATATTACATGGTACTTATTACATCTGACTAATTATTACAGGAGTACTTCTCGGCGAACAAATCAATGGGCGCGGTCACTCTAGCGATAGCTCTGACAGTGTCTTTCGTGTCTGCAATAACATTGCTCGGAATCAGCGCGGAAAATTACGCTTACGGGACGCAAATCATGCTGTTGTATTTAGGTGGTTTCATTGGAACGCCGATTACGCTGTTCTTCTATCTTCCCGTCTTTACCGAGTTGAACGTTATGAGCGTGTACGAGGTAATTGCTTGATCGATCGCCAACAAAGCGATTTCCAATTTACGATTTGAGATCTGGCGAACTTCTTGCCTCACTTCTTCAGTGCCTTCATTTTAGCTTGCCTTCATTCTAGTATTTGGAGAAACGGTTCGGAGTCACAGCTCGTCTGGTAACCAGCACAGCCAATTTCTTGCAACTCCTCCTGTACACGGGAGTGGTGTTATTTGCGCCTTCGATAGCGCTCGAAGCGACTACCGGCCTATCAGGAGACATGAGCGTTCTGCTGGTGGGTTTCATTTGCACCTTTTACTCGACTCTTGGTGGTATCAAAGCTGTTCTGATCACCGACGTGTTCCAAGCATTGTTAATGTTCGCTGGTATCGCCTGCGTTCTTGGCGTCGCAGCCGCAGATCTTGACGGAAGTCTGTCCAACGTGTGGAGCATCGCTCAAGCGGGTGGTCGAATAGAATTCTTCGAGTAAGAACTCAACGAGATGAATATATAAATATAATTGAAAAATCCTTTGATCTCCAGTTTCAGAATTGATCCAACGATAAGGCATACCTGGTGGTCCTTATTAGTAGGCAGTACCACTTTCTTCCTGTCACTTTACGCCGTGAACCAAGTCCAGGTTCAACGTTTACTCACTGCCAAGTACGTTCTGTCTATTAATTGAGTTATTTACGTTTCGTTTCCGAATTAATTTTTCTGTTATTAGAGATAAGAAAACATCAACCAATGCACTTTTTCTGAGTGGTCCTATAACCATGGCACTTGGCGTTCTCACGTCGTTCTGCGGTCTAGCCGTTTATGCCGTTTACAAAGACTGTGATCCGTTCACATCCGGAAAAATCACCATGTTCGACATGATACTCCCGTACTTCGCGGCCGACAGGATGTCCCGTCTACCGGGGATTACTGGACTCTTCATTTCAGGCGTGTTTAGCGCAAGCCTCAGCACCATCTCAGCGATGCTGAATTCCTTGGCCGCCGTGGCGTTGGAAGATTACGTGAAACCGGCATGTCACAAATTCGGAATGCACTTCTCGTCAGAGAGGGCCACCATGATCGGCAAAGCGCTCGCAATCATGAACGGTTTCCTCTGCTTGTCGGTCGCCTTTCTGGCTAAATCGATGGGCTCGCTGATCCAAGCTGCCCTAAGCATTAGCGGAGCGATAGGCGGACCGATCTTGGGAATTTTCACACTAGGGATGTTCATAGAGGCAGCGAACGAGACCGGTGCCATCGTTGGAATGGTTTCAGCGTTGACCATTTGCATTTGGGCTGCATTGGGATCCACAATTTCCGGGACATCACAGGGACAGACATTGCCATTATCCATAGACGGTTGCGATAATTCCACTCTCCAGTTGGAGCATTTTAATAACCAGTAAGTTTCCCGTTTGTTAAGAAGGCGAGCGAAGTTCAAAGTTCGAAGTTGAGGTCGAGCATTATAAAATTTTTCGACAGTATTGAGGAAACGATTCTGTTGAGATTAATTTAAAAATGATAATAATAATTTATTAATAGATTCAGGAACGAATTTAACATAATCCGATTTCTAAAATCAATATTGAACGCTTTCCAATGATTCCTTCTTTATGTATTCGCGCTGCTGGATCGTATCTAGCATCGTTTCTCGCTTGAACAAGATTTCCTTTCCAACAAGGAAATTGCATACACGTGCCGCCGGTTTATTTGCTCTGGTAACGTAGCCGCGGCAAAAAGGAGTAGTGAAACGTACGACTAAAGGTCGACAGATCGTAGGTACGCAATTTTTCGCGAGCTCCTTTCTTCGTTCTGGCGCGGCGTGATCGATAGCGAAACAGCCGCGATGAATTTATTGAAAACGGAAGATGTTGTTGTCAGATACTCTCGTTTACATCGAATCGTAATTGGAACATAAATCAGCAATGAATCGGTCTAGAATGCGCGTTATCGAGTGCGCGAATGCTGAAACACGACAGCATGGGCGTGCAGTGATTCCGTGGTAGTAATAATTATAATCAGTTGAGAAGCGGCGATCACTTCCTCTGGCTGTTTTTTCCGTTCGCTGCTTTCTCGACCAGCTCGTTTTTCATCGATTCCCACGATGGTAACTAACGCTAATTACCAGTTAATAAACCATGATTACGGCCTTATTTAAAATTCTGGTGTTCCATGCATACATATAGTATTGCTTTCTCTTTGCCACGCGATTTCATACTGGTCGATAATATTTTTCACTTTACTTTTCAGACCATTTACGTTGAATGCTTTCTAGCGTATACACAAATGTTAAACTCTTGGTTCTGTTAACTTAAATATTTTAATAATTACAGCTAATAGGATCGTGATGATTCTGATTTCGTTTTCAGGAACATCGACAATTCTTCATACTTGTATTTATACCGTATCTCGTATATGTGGTACACTCCTCTCGGACTCGTCATCACGTTGCTCGTGGGCTATGTAACTAGCCTGGTTACGAACAGAATACTCTACAAGAACGCTCGTGAACTGAATCCGAGTTTGTTCGTACCCATGCTGGCGGCCCGGATTAGGCGACGAAGAGAAGACGCGGCGAAAACTACCAGCAGTCAAATGTTTGTCTTGGAAAATAGGAAATAAAATCGAAAATCGATAACAACTTGTTCGACAAAGTAATCCTCCTTTAACGACATAAAAAGCGAAAAATGCTTTAAGTCATTTTTCGTTTTAAGAAGTTGTCAGAAAAACGAAAGCGAAAGAAAAATTTGTTTGAGTGTTCAACTTTAAGTCTTCGAATTTATTATTCATATGGGACGCATGTAAATGCATTCCATAAAAATTTGTACACGTGATTTTTATCAAGTTACAGTTGCTGAATGGAAGATACCATGTAGGCACCAAGAAATTATCCGTTTAAAGTAACAAACGACTTTCCGGTTAAGGGAAGTTAATATAGGATGATAATTTAATGCAGAATTCGAAATTTTGTCATGAATATTAATTGTCACGAGATGAAGTTTGCTGTTCGGAGCCTCGCACGTAAGTCTGCAAGATAAGACATTCCGCCTACCAAACGAGCAAAATAATTTATAAATCTCATAAATTCGTTTGGAAATCTCGTCTCGGTTTTAATGCCGTCGTACACAAACGCCGTGATTTCGTGAACGGTGTAACAAACGAGCATGCTTCTCTTAATAATACTCATTAATAAAGTAAACACAGGTTGATCCAGTATCGTCTCGTTATTCGCAATTATTAATCGTCCAGACGATTCCATCAACCGTAACTCGGCACCATGGTAATTCGATAAAATGCCCTAACCAGTTCTGGCCCGCTCCGTATGAGCGCGTTAAATTCACCGACGGCTCGTTGTCTGGCCTGTCATCCTTTCCGCGCTGTTCAGTTGCAACTTAACGAGCGACGATAGGCGGAAAAAGGATGTGGGCTATCCGTGAATGAACCCAGCGAGGCATCTGGGTCATAGAGGCTCGCTCCGAGTCTGAAGACAATCAATTTCGTTTTGCAAAACTCGCAGAAGTGTGACCGCAACTTATCCGATGATCGTCGGTAAGCGATTCACAACGGTGTGGAACGATCCAGTAACTCGTTTAATTGAGCCTTATTCTACTCGGCACGTTATCACGCCAGAGCCCTGTACCACTGTCAAAGACACGCTATAAAGAGATAATTGATTCTTTCAGCGAAAGCGACCGGCCGTTTCATTAAATTTCACACCGAAAACGATCATCGCGCCTCGATGCCGCCCGTCCTCTTTCCTCCTCCCTTTCACGCGTGAAAATAAAACGAACAACGGCACGGCGGCGTTCCCCTCCATCGTTTGCGGAAGCGGAATTGTCGTAATTTATCGCGCAATTATCTCCGTGCCTGGGAAACGCACTATAATTCGTTTAATCGCAGTTCGTTTGCACGATTCGTTGGCCAAACTGAATTTTCATTCCGGTAAATGCCGCGAGGAAAAAAAAAATCTGTCGGATCACAGAAAGAGGTGCATGCGAGTGAAATGTTCCACAGAAACGCTTCAACATCGAATTACATGCGAACGTGTCGAACGGAGGGCATCAAAAGCTCGAATTAAAAACGTTCAGTCGCTTCCGTGCGCGTCGCACGATACAGCGATGTTTTTTTCGGAAATAAAAATAACGGCCGCGCCCCTGCGGCGGCGACCAGTCGATTAATTTCCTGTCGACGTGCCGTGTCGTGGTGCGTGCAGCGTTTCGTGCGCGTCATCGAGCAACGAAATTTTCGTGGGTCACGTGTTTCGATTCGCACACGTTCGGCCACATAAATTTCACCGCCCCGTACGAGGAACAACTCGTATGAGCCTAAGGTGGCCGCTTGTTGACGCAGGCACACCCATCGTGTGCGAGAATGAACGGCCCTTAAAAAAATAAAGGAGGTGAACGCGCGTGAGAACGTCGCCGTTAAACGTAATACCCGATATAGCGTTCAAACAGGCCCCTATCCGAGTTGTTAACGTGATTAAGGGTTGCTTTTCGGTTGGTAACGCGAGAAGAATGTTGTGTGTCGTATTTTTTTTAACAACGAGAGAGTATTAAAAAATTCGTATTATTCACATTATCAATTTTATTTAATTTTATTCTATCTTATGGAGAAAGAGAATGTGAGTGAAACTCACTGTTACAGGTCAAACATAATTCTTATAAGCATTTTACACCTAATATTACAGGTGAAAGTGAATATAATGAGGAATCGAGGATAATGTACCATTTTTAAGAGTACCATAATCACTGCCTGATGGTAGTCTTCTACGAAAGAATTCAAAAACATTTAGTAATGTTCCTGAGAGTGCTTAAAGAATAATTGCCCGATTACAACGCGAATACACTTCACCTAGTAATAAACGATAGTTGGTAATGAACCATTTGCGAGCAACTCAAATCGACGAATTCCGGTTCGCATCGCACCGTCACTGGACTCGTGTATCAGAACGTTATTTCCATGAATTGCACGCCGCAATACCGCAGTAAAGTATTCTCATAAGAAAACAACGCTAAACCGCGTTGAGGCTGAGATCGTACGATCTTGGCGAGTCGAGTCAAGTATTGCAAAACTTACTTCCTGGACGCTGCGCCTCCTACGATCGAGAGAACCGGCGTTTCAGAAGCTACAGTTACCAGCACGAATCTAGGAAAGCACACTAATTGTTAGTGGCGCGTCCTTTCTCCTCGTGGAAAATTGCTTGGCTTTCGAGCGAACGTGAAACGCTCTTCCTCTGCGGATATTCGCGCAATCAGGGGACCTCCTCTCTACGACTATAAGCAGACCGGATGGGAAAGATCGCGGATTATAGCAAATTGTACGTTTGATTAATAATACATTTCTATTTGAAAAACATTAAACAAGAAATTTGTAATTTGTTTAACAATATTTGTATGATCAATCTGTATGAAAGTATCAATTATAATAATAAATGATTATTTAATTTCTTTCTCTGCATTTATCTAATTTATTAAGTGTAAAAGGCAATAAGCAGATGGGAGAATCAGCTGCACATCAGGAACTTGCCCACCCACCATTCGAGAGACTTCTTTGCCTTTCACGAAACTCCCTACTCAATTCATCATGAAGTTGACCGAAAAACGAACATTCTGTTCCATCTAAAGAATTTTCGTTACAACGACTCCTAGTATAGCCGGAGCCGAGAATGTTATTAGTATCGTTACGCAACGCGTTCCAACGTTTCCGTTTGACATATTCTAATTAACGTTTGAAACAAATAATTTATGTTTGTACTGTAATAGCAATCACATTGAGGCAAAAGGTTCACTCGATTTTATTTACGGGTCGGCTGAATTGTGAGATCGACTCGCGAATTTTTATCAAAGGTAATTGAAACGTATTTTACAACTGAAAATATTATCTATTTAAATGCTACGCGACGTGACACGTAACAAGCTCCGTTTATTAAGACTATTCTAAAACACCTCAAGCGTTGTCAATTCTATCGGTGAAAATGTTCCCACGTAATAACGCAAAAACTCGTGCCGTTTGCCGTTTACCTCTCAATATACCAGCAACGACAAGTTTCAATTAAATGGAAACTACCTGAAAATTCCAACGACAGAATACTTGAGATTCCTGAAGAAGGAAGCTGGCTTTTGGACCGGTGTGCTGTGCTTGCGCAGGCACGTGGAAGAAACGCAAGAAAAGGTTTGCAGGACCGGTGGCCAACTGTATTTTACCTACACCACGCTGCGGTGTACTATGGTCAGGGCAAAAAGAATGCCAGCGGTTGACCGTATCCTGGGTCTTCTACGATAACCTATGCAAAAGACAGTTCGTGCGCGAGCTCCGGAGGAAGCGCAACGCCGCGCGCCGCGCCGCTTCTTCTTCACGGAATTCACGATACGGCCGGCTATGCATTATAGGGAATACGATATCCATCTTACGTCAGATCCATAGGATCTTATGGCCGCGGCGGCACCTAGCCGAGTCTGCAAAACGAACAAAAACCAGACTTGTGTTCGAAGAAATATCCAACAGTTTTCGTCCCGTGCAAACGTGCTCGTTTTGCGCTGAGGCTAGGTAGGCACTTGGCTCGGAGTACTCAACCGCAAAACCACCCAGTCAACCTCTCGTCCCGACCTTCGTGCCGCGATACGAGATGCGAAACTGTTGCTAACGGTCATCGTTTACTGACAGCTAAATACGCGAAATCATCGCCACTGGATATATTCCCGTTTAAAGACGAATCGGCAGATCACATTATTTTTTATGATTACTCGTATTTATAATTATTTACTTATGTACTGATTAAGATTATTTATTTTCTATTTTTCTATATTCTCATTTATTTGACTCAAAAATAGACATTTGTAATTCTGTTAGTATAAATAGTACAATGAAATAATTGCAATGCTAATACTACAATTTTAGAGGTAAACGTGGAAACAATTCTTGTTACTATGTTAAACAATTTACGTGAAATGTAAATGTGTACTTTAACGCTCAAATTACTACGTACATTCACCGGACTCTTGGAATAACATACTCGCTGATCCATTGTTCCGAACTCGAAGTCGAACGGATGACTATGACTGTTTGCACGTGAACCGGTGGCAGCATCAAATGTAAACATTCGATTTTACATCGCCGGGGGAGTCAATGTGCTACACAAATCAAATAACCGGTAAAAGTGGAACCGACCGAGCGGCCCAACCCAGTGTTGAACAAACGTTCACCGAGTTCTCCCGTGGCTGCAGCATCCAAAAACTGAGATTGATCGCGCAAACGGGTCCGTGGCAACGTAAACACTCATCCGGTCGCAGTTGGCGGTCGGGATCGATGAATGAATCTCGGCCGCCGAGTTAGAAATCCGCTGTTAGAAATTCGTTCTGGACAAACGCCAGACGGATCGAGTTCATGCAAATTCATGGGACGCCGCGTGGTCGCTTATGAGCGGACCGCAGCAAATGTGAAACGTGACGGAAAGAGACGACGGAAGGAGAACGAAGTGGGGGAAAAAAAAATGGAAAAATGCCGAGAGAATGAAAGAGGAAAAAAAGTTGGTGGAAAAGAGCGGACGCCGATGATCAAGATCGTACCGAGGCAGAATGCGCGTGGTTGAGAGTACGAAGGTTCGTGGCAGAGAGGAGAGCATGATTTCAATTTTAAATGCGAGTTCGCGGACCGTGTGGCTGCGAAAGAGAAGAGATACCCGAGGACGCTTCAAAAGTTCGAACGGCCATTGTGACCAAACCCCTCATACTTATGTGCATTCTATCGAATAACCGTGGAGACCACTGAATCCTTCAATGACTTCTCCTTTCTTCTCTTATTCCGATCTGAAATAACTTTTCTACAGAACATGCTGCGTGCAAAATTATTCAGAAAGCGCAACAACTTTGAAAATGGTTCAATATAATCTTGGACATCAATTTTATGAACGAACGACTCTATTCATTCGTATGACTGTATTTAAATAATTATCCGATTGGCTTTATCGTGATCGCGAGAGAGGATTCATCTTGTGTTGGCGTAGGAGAAAACAACCAGGCGGCACGGAGCGATTACACAATCCATGGTAGACGAGGTCGTATTCTGATCGCTTATCAAAATCGATTCGTCTTGCATCGAGCTTAATTACCCTCGAGGCAGGAATAATTGCGTCGAGATCAGATAAAGAACTACTCTACGACAAGCGTGCACGGAGTCCGATTAAAAATCGACCGAGAAGCGGAACTTGCTCTGTCTCCCATTACGAATAACCTTCGTTCTGTTCGTCAACATTTTCTACGCACGAACAATTCCAGTTACTTGCTGAACGACTACATACGTATTAAAGAAAAACAGGAAGTTTATGTGTCTGGTCCATTCTGCTCACGATTATCTAACTAAATTATGGAATCCAAGAAGTTCATTGCTCACGTAGACAACGCGTGTTTCACATACCGCTTCTTTCTTCTCTCCTTTTCCTTTCTGCTCGGTTCACGGCTTTTGCGAATTCCTTCGTTCATCTAAGTATCTTTTCCCGACCACCGACAACAATGTCCGCTGGGATGAAGACAATAGCCTCGACTGGACATTGATGGACTCGCCTCCCAGTTGACGCACGTTAACGATCGTGCCGTGGCTCGATCGCCGACCGGAACACGGCTTCAATGATGCTAGACGCGACACGCTCCGGGAAACACTTGGCCGAGGTAGAATTTAGACGACGCTTTTTGCATTACTTAGCACGTGGCGGTTAATCGGTTACGCTCGGGCATGTCTCTCGAGAGTTTAATTGATTGTGATACGAGTTCTTAATTGAGGAAATTTACCATCATTGTCGTATCGTTAATTTTTTTATTAAAACACTAATTGATGTAATAATTATGTATTGTATTTTGTTTGTATTACGACATATTTCAAAGTTTCAAAATTTCAGTTCTCAATTCCTCGGCTTTTCAAATTGTTAATCTTGTGCAAGTATTTAGCTCTCCTTTTCATGAATTCTGGCGCGAAGTGTGCAGGTCACTGAGAAATTCGCTGTATTTGAACCACCCGAAAGCAAACATTTTCGGTAGTTCTAAGAGCGAGCTAACAATCTAAACTATTATTCCTGTACCAGCCAGGGATATTTCGGAAATTCGCAGAAACAACGGTGACTCAGGGAGTCGAGGGGCTGAATTTTAGAGCGAAGTGCAATGACCGAATTGCGTAACGATTTGGAGACAGTGCCAGAATCGAAGCTCGATTTTTGATGTCAGTTTCGAAATCATGGGTCGACCGATGCGACGGTTCTCGACTCGCCCCGGTCCCTGGCAAGTGCCAAGCGGATTAACAAGCCAGACTTTGTTTCCCTTTGAAACAGTTTTTTCGTCGTTCACGCTCAACGAACCCACCGCGATCCCACACGCGTGCAGCCTCTTCGGCATCGCTTTGAAGAGAGCCGGCCGTTGCTCATGGCATCTTGTTCGTGATTCACGCCAGTCAAATTTCATGATTCGCAATAAACGCCAAATTGCAAGTAGAATTTGTGTATTCACCATACCATAAAATGTAACTCAATCTTCTGCTGTGGGAAGATAGGAATAAAAGAAATCCCTAGAGATTTTGTACAATAAACATGCTTAATCAATTATGATGGTATTCATATTTTCATATTTAAACACGTTTAAGAGGATCTGGGTTCTCAGCCCTTTTCCTAATAATCTGACTCCAGAATCTTCCACCCTTCCTTCGTGTGAACCACAATTAATCGTTCAACCAGAAACGACGTCCCGACTCTCCCTGATGATTTCTTTTCGTTCGAGTTCCCCATTGGGTGTAGACGGAAGCACTTAACTTGTGGAGACGATAATTGTGAACGCCGCACCAGTGGCAGTTCGAATAGGTCCGCATGTTTTGACACGACTCGAGAGGGTTCCCTGCTCGTCGAGCTGACGCATTAATCTCGTCCCCGCAGGTCCATCTAAACGGCCACTTGAGCCTGCAGGGATTTACACATCCAAGGGAAAACAAGTATACCTAAAATTCTTTGTCCTTTCCACTTACAGTCCTGTTCTCTCGCCGGACCGTGTAAACGAAACACCCAACTTTTTTCACGCGAAATTCGAGATCCCAGGAAGCAAAGGACAGATTGTACAGGTGATCCAAGAGTAACTGGTCGATCGGAGAAGGGCGCGTCGGTTGCGAGTTTAGTCCCACGACGACTTATCTCGTTGGGAGGTCAGGATGCGCCTTCTGCCTGGCCAAACGGATCTCTGATGTCGTCGATCATCAGATACTCCTTTGTCTTTGCCCAACCATCCACAAAATCCTTCCCTTTCCTGAGATTAGAGCCCCTGAAGCCTTCTTCTATCCACCTTAAATTACACCTTTCTCGTTTCTACGAATTTTACGATTCTTGAAAGGCAGGATATCACTTGATTTGTGTCTACGCGCATCGGCAGATTTATTACGTCTCTGTTCAAACGATGATTAGATCTTTCACCGTAGTACGCATTGATACCTGAACTCGTTGATGCAACACGTTTCAATAGCTGCACGAAACCACGCGCGGTGTACAATGTCAGAGTGTACAGGTATATATGATATTATAGGTGCAGCACGGATCTAAACTCCACGGATCGAAGTTCAGGGAGGAGTTTTGATCCTCAGGCGGCTTCCATCGAGCTGGTAGCAGGCGCATCGACCGGGAATATTCACGAGAGACGGGCATCCGGCTCGCGAACGCGTAGTTACCCTTCGCAACTGACCGATTATGTAAAACACGCTTCCACGGGTGGCCTCACCTCCCACCGTTATGTCGATCTGTCGTCTTCCTCGCGCTCGGACACATACACTTGCACGAGCTGCGTGGGTGCATCTACGAATCCACCCACTTGAATGAATCGTTCACTCGCCTCGATTGTGAATCGATCTTTGTTTAGGTGTCCATAACGATGATCCCTGTCGTAGTTGATGATGTTATAAACGTGAATTCCTTTCGTTTTTCACATCCATGTAGAATAAAGTCAAGATTTGTGGAACGCCATAGAGAATAAGGGACAGCACTGAATTTTAATATGCTTGCCATAAAGTCACCGCAATCTTTTTTATTCTAACCGAACACGCGTACACATAATAATTAAGTGACTCGCTCGGTTGAAATCTGCTGACCCGGATCTCTTTATGATCCAAATTTTCGGTGAGACAATCAGAGTGACTGCGAACTGACTCGGTCACTCGGCGGTCGAGTTTCGTGTCTAATGAGGCGGCGGGCCAATTAGTTTCAGAAAATGTCTTCCCAGGAAGCAATGGAGCCGAACAATGAGCGTGTGCGACGAAGAAAAGCGGCTAAGAGGCAGGGCCGCAGGAGCTTGGGAAGGAAAAAGAGAAAAGGAAACACGTGTAGAGGGAAGGAGGTAGGTTAAAGCCTGACTGCTAGTCTCGACGACGACGGCGCGGCGGCAGCAGCAGCAGATTCCTCGAGGACCTCCACAGCTTTCACAGTTTTTCACGGCTTCTTATTTTTGCCGACAAACGGACGCCGTTCCAGGAACCCGTCGGAATAATACCGAGCCGGACACGATCCTAACTCAGGACGAAAACTCCTCCTAACGACCGGACCATTGTTCCCCGCGAAATGTTCGCACGTGTGGAATAATGCCCCGCGGCGAAAACGCTGGAATCCTCTTCATCGCGCCACACTCCGCTCTGCTCTGCTCCGTTCTGCTCCGACCGCAAGATTATGGCCATCCCGTCTTCGACCCGATCTACACACCTTCGCCATACTCCGTACGCGAACTTTCGCTCACCCCTTCCCGTCCGGGTCCTTCCAGGCTTTTCTTTGTTTTAAAAAAGTGTACATACTTTGGCACTTTTGCACGTCTTGAAAAATTATACCCTTTCAAAAAGGAACAGTAGAGCAATGAATTTCTGGAGTTGGATATTGGATTAAACGAGGTCAAACTTTAAAAATATGGGCACAAAGTTAGCCACTTTAAACTGGCAATACCTAGAAAACTTGTTAATTGCAGTGAAAAATATTTCAAATAAGAGTTGAGTGGCTCCGATGGGAGTACAATTTAATATATAAATAGCTACGTCTCGCAATAATGAAGCTGAAATATACGCTGAGACGAGAGTCCGTAAAAAAGTTAATGTAATAAATCACATGATTGTCAAAGTAATTCAATGATCGTTTAAAAAAGTGTAGAACATCGAAGATATTCGCCGTTTAATTTACAGTTTAAAACGAATCATATTTTATTGCAATAAATTCTCCTAACTTCACTGAATTCATTTTGTACGATGCGTCAGCCACCCGCATTGAACATCAATATCCCTCAGCCTCATAAAGCACGCCAGTTCTTTCTACTTCGAAAAGCACCAGCATTTACTATTATGTATACATATGTACGTATATCCATATACCATACGTATGTATTTGTATACGCATCGTACTCGACGAATTTGTCAATCCACATTTCCACGGGTATTTGCATTTCGTGACGTTCAGAGCTTCGCATCTCTGGAACTGCAAATCTCTTTTAAAGAGTAAAGCAAGAAACGTTTCCGAAAATGCGAACGAACTTTTCAATGAGGGAACGGTATAGATATTAAACGATGAACGCACAATGCTCGATGATTAATTGTGTGTGTCATGGAACTCTGGAATACGTTAAACCTCGAGCCTCGCCCGATCTCTGGGCTTTGTATTTGCATAATGCCTCTTTGCTCGATAGCAGTCGATGCATTTCCGTGAAATCTCTTTTCCGAACGACGCGCCGCGACAGCCGAGCGCACGTTTCTTCCTCAAGCAGGATGCGTGATCGGCTTGAACGAGCGGTGAATTCTTTAATGGGACCCTACGAACGTGCCCTCGTGATACGGCGACACATTAGCGGGGCCCGTTCGAAATATTTAGATATGCGTCGGGACCCACGAAAGAGCCATTTATTCGCCTTAACTTAACCGGAGCCATTGTGTTCCTCGTCGCACGGGGTTCAACTCATTCCCTCGGGGATTACAGGATTTCACAGTGTGACGAGTTAACTTAGTAAGGGGTGGCGTGGGGAACATCTACTACACTTCCTTAATCGATTCCTTCCGTCTTCAGTTTATGCGTAGCTATGTAAATCCGTACGGTAAATAAATACAATTTAAATTAGTACATTATACATAATGTACATAATTTATATTACATACTGTTTAAATTATGAATTCCACAAAAAAAATTTTCTTCATATAATTGCAATTTTTATAGTGTAATTTCGTACACGATTTATGAAGACGTAATGAAACATGTTCCGATCACTCATGTAAATTACGTAATAAAACCAACGTAATCGACAACGACAATAAAGCTCAGATTTCTCTAAAGGATGCAAGCACTTAAGAAAATTTCCGTACGTCATCGAGATTGATTTCCTTTAAAGCAGAAGCGTGTTCAATCATGTATAAATCGCGCAACTGTGATCGCGACTTCGTATATACGATAAACGACGATCACCAAATAAACACGCGTGTAATAAGCTGTCATATTAACGATGGAGCGATTCTTTGAACGAGAATGAAAAACCGGTTTCCGATTTTTCATAGGTGACGATAAGAGTCCAGATGCGTATCCGCGAAAGGGCCTTCGGTTTACTTTAACCAGGCGCGTTCTATCGTTAGGGCAAAGGTATTCAAGGGCGACAGGAGAATGGAACGATGCACGCGGGTAAAGGGGAACCGGAGGTGAAGGCAGGAGGATGAAAAGCGGCTGCCTAGAGAGAGGACAAGCGAGATGAAATCTTACTGTGCCCGACCTGCTCTAATCTGCTTCGCCTTGGTAGCAGATGCTGTACAAACCTCTCGTCCTCTACCTCTTGTATCTATCTCTTTTTCCATCTTTCTTGCTCCACCTCTTCGCGTCCCCTATTCGCCTATCTTCCCTTCTGCTCCTGTATCGTGCGACACGGCCAACCCGTTCGAATATCTCCAACTTGTTCCACGGCACTTAACGAGAATGGAATTTCCATCCGATCGATCGAACTTCGTCCCGGAAGATTCAAAGAAGCGTGGGGGGATACGAGAAGAGAGAACGTTGCGAGCCCAGACTCTCGAATCTGCGAGTAAGGGCAACCTTCCGGCCGCTCCTCTACGTATCTCTTCCAATCGTGGCGTCTACACAATTATTGGCTAGCTATCGTTCAATCGACGCGACGTCTACCTCCCTAATTGAATTTATTAATACAATTAAGCCAAGAGAATTATGAGCACGGACACGAGTAACTGTACTCGATACCATTGAGTTACGACGATCGTTAGATCTTCGTGATTACGTTCATTATCGAACGCCCTATCGCCTTAGAAAAATAGACTTGAATGCTTCGCCATTACCTGCTCCCCTTTCATATTAATCTTTGCGAAAATGCTTGCGTGTCTTTGTATGCACTATGATGCATTCAATACGTACCTATTTACTTTGTTATCGAAAACAATAAAGATTAGTAATTCCTGAAGGGTAAATATTTTTTAGTTCTGGTCTCTATTACCGTCGAATATCTCTGGATGCTCCGTGAAGTTTTGTTCCCTGGCGGAAGGGTGATGGTAAACGGTTGAGTTCGACAAAATGACCCACGTGTCCAAAGGTTACCCTCGCGGTGATCCGCGCGGGCAAACAACAGAGATCGAGGATCACGATCCACGTAGGTATACACGTCTGCGATTTCAGACCGACCATAAATCCACGTCACGGAATGGATACTTTCGGACTAACTGTGATTCCGTATTCCCACTCTCCTTGTTGCTTTTTTCAAATATTTCAAATTAATATATCACCGGAGAAGTAACCTTTGTCTACAATTTCTATTCTTTCATTTTAATTCTCTCTACAATTATTCAGAAAAATCTCAATTTGTTCTTTTTTAAGTATGATTGTTTTCGTTATGAATATCTTAATTGTCAATGACATAAAATTGAAAACAATAAATTCAGTTTTATTACTATTAATTTAATTAAAACAGTAGAAAAAATACGTCAATCACCAAATTAATTGTTTATTATTAAGGACATAAAAACTAACACACATATAAAGTGTGAATTACCTTATCATACGACTTCGTAAACGTTATTAACTTGTCAGAGCAGTTAATTACAGCGGAAGTGTCGTTGTAGGAACCACGAGACCGTGCAGCGGTATGCTTCCTGCAGTTCCTATGCCGCGCAGGCGACTAGACGCACTGTTATTATTGTTGCACCCGCGAAAGGGGTGTTTGAAAGCTGGCAGCGTGTCGGGGACGTGCATAATAGCGCGTCTTTGTCGCGGCCCGTGGATGCAGGCTGCGGATATTAGTCGCCGCGCCAGACACGAGGAGGTTGTTACAGGTAAAAATAACAGATGCGAGGGCATGACAGAAAGAAGAGGAAGGAATCCCGAAACGCGCGAGACCGGTAAATGAGGCGGATAATGATTTCACACCCTGCTGAATATCTTGCTGGAAAAATTTAATAAGGGTCAAGATTTTCCCTCGGCGCGGCGCTTATCCCAAACCTCTTCAGAAGAGAAAAGCTTTGATTCTAGTTTCACGCAATTGTCAACGTCATTGCTTGTGTATTTGTAAGAAAATTGATAGAATGGCGACGACTTTATGAGCAAATTTATTATAGAATATTAGTTATCTGAAATAGAGTAAATATTCACTCGTTATTTAAGGGAATCTTTAATACTATCATTAAATAAATCCTCTTCCACTATTTATAGAGTTAGAATGAATGAGTAATACTAAATAACAGAATTAGACTTGAGGAAGTAGTACAATTAAAAAGGATGTACGATTCAGAATCAAAATGGCCCTCGAGCTAAAGAAACAAATGATCCCGAAGCCATTCGAAACAACAGCCGGAGTATCGACTGTTATAAAATCCAAGGATAAACGGCGCCAGATAATTGCACACCTGTTTCCGTCTCTATTTGGATTTGCACGTAGGCGCGTGGATTACAGCCTCTCGCGACAGGATTACAGGGAATCCGTGCTCGAGGACGTAGAAAATTCGGAGCGACTTTTAATCTGGCTGGCGCGTGCATATTCGGGGGCCGTGCTATTTCGAAAGGAAAGGGGTACAAAATATTCGGGAGGTGTGCCAAAACGGGATACATATGGAACGACGACCACGCGTCCCGCTTCCTGCATCCTGCTTGTAATATCGTGAATAATGACCGGCCGTTTTCTGGAACGGCTGCATTTTACGTCGCGAAGAAATCTTCCAAATCACGTAGCTAAAGATCCAGTTAACTGGATTTAAGACGGAGAGAAACGAATCGTGATGCGATCCATCGCGCCAGTCCTGACGCGTTATCGACGTCTGTCATCGTCATCATGCATACGACACAGCATGATCGTGGCATGACCGCGTTTTCTTGACAAGTGGAACCACCAGCACCGCTATAATCGTTTGGACAATTGCGAAAAGTGGCTGACCCTAATGGCACTTCGACTTTTAAGAGACGGAAATGCTATAGTATCATACTTTTAACCTTTATGCTAAATTATCTTTGGTGTATAAATGTACGAAATTATGTTCAGCCAAATGGCTAAAGGAACTTGTACTTGTAATAAGAATGACCAGTCGAAATGTCACATTGCTGACTTCCATACTTTGTACTCGTGTATCTATGAAACTATTTATATTGTAATTTATGTTCCGCAATACGAGCTTCGCGTTTCAGAAACGGGGATATCGACTAATCCAGTGTTAATAATTCAAGAATTGGAAACAATTTTATTCAATTGGGACAACGACATTCGAGCATAATCACCTTTCCCATTCGCGTGCACGAGAATTCTATGCAACATTATTGTGATAATTAAATCTTTCTTAATAGCGTTGTTTACCGCTGCCAAATGGGAGAGAATTATATAACGCGATTCGATTTTACTTACTACGTCACTCTATTATACGAGTGTAACGAGGTAACGAGTCCGTTTTCATTACCGCATTATCTTTCATCCGTAGAACGAGCAGAACATTGAGAAATCAGCATTGCGTCATTGTCTCCGCGTAACATGATCTATCTAAAACGATGGTCCCCGAACCGAGCAATTAAATCGTCCACCTTTGTGCGAGCACAAAGGGAGGGAAAGTCAGCTTCGTTTTATCAACGTCATCCATTAAAGATATCAATTCGACTCATAAATTCCCGTTCTCGCGGACACCTTTGTCCGCAGTCGGCCAGGCGGAATCGCGATTTCCGTGGGAAATGCAGGAGATCCTCGCGGAAGTCAGCACGCGACCATTACGTGGCTCCGATTCTTCGGTCCGATTGCGCAGCCCGTGGCGCGGCTAATGGTCCAAACAGCGAGGAGAAGTGGGAGCCTGCTTAAAACACTTATCCGACTGATCGAATTCCGTTCTCCTTTCCGACTTTGCGCAAACCCACGCCGCGTGCAGCTTTCATCCGCGATACAACAATCGCAGGCAGGCGTGCGTCACTTGGTTCCTATTTCCAATGGAATCGCTCGCCCGGAACGCTACGCGTGCACGGAAATCGGAACCCATTAACCAGCTCGAGTCTTTTTAATTACCCGACGAGTTTCGACTGAGGGCCGACGAGTATTTTCATTGTCATTTAATTTAACGCAAAAACGATCAATAAATCAAACGCAAAAATCCGAAGTTGACAAAAAAAATATAAAAAGTGGATTTGATTTTATACATTTTTTTCTTTTTAACAACGAACCGTAATTTTTACGTATTGTATTTGTAGCCCACTGTTCAAAATATCGCTTTATATGTATTGTTTGAAACTTTTATTGTATTTAGAGTTTGATATTGGGAAACAATATTATAAGAAAACAAGCATTTTCTCTTGTATGTGAAAATTGTGTTAAACTCGATGTCAGAGGGAAAAGGTAATGGGTACGATGATCGTTTATTCGTCGACCTATTATCCTTGGTACTCATGGACCGTTCCCGATACCGTTGATGAAGTGAAACGCTCGTTTCACGTCGTAAACCGGCGATAAATCGACAACCTAAAGAGCGTCTCGTAATTCTGGAAACTCTGCCCATTGATTAGATGATTTCCTGGGCGGACACTTTTAGCCCAGTCGATGTATTATCCTCTCACGGATTATTCTTCTCGTTTTAAGTGGTGTCATTACGATTGGCGTAACGCTTGTAGGCAATCTAAAACGTGTTAATCTAAATGCAACAGTCCACGAGAGTCGCCGCGCTGGTTTAGTGACTTGAGTACTAAGAAGATTATCGGCAAGTAAAATACTAACGAGCACGAAAACGTGCTACTCCGTTTCTCTCTTTGGCGAGACTCTCGTGTGCTTGTGTACATGTGTATTCAGTGGAAACCACAAGTTGTGTATAAGTACGCGACCGCTGCGTTGTGGGAATACGGATCAAGGAAGAAGCGTTTCGCAGATGGACGTTGCTCATAATTCAGGGAAAGACAGTGGCGGACGCACGAGGGTGCCACCAACAGGCCATGCAAACTCGCTATCTGATCGATTTAACTAAACGCCTCCACTATATCACCCTTAACTGATCTTCACCTTTCACCCTCTTATACACGGTAGACTGCGTTCCTCGTCTCGCCTCGCCTCGGTCTCGTACCTCTTCTCGTTCGCTCGCCACGAGCATCTCTACGACTACGAGTCTACGACCGACCAGCGGGGGCAGAGGAAAAAACGCGGCACTCGTGAGAAATCAGAGACGTGACCGCGGCGTCGATGACTTTTCGACCAGCCCAGGCCACACCGAACGACAACGCCACGTCGTCGTTCACGGCCTCGTTAACTTTTCCGATTCGAGTCATAAAACAATTGAAATTCATCGTTTGAACCGATGATCGGAGAATCGGGGTCAGAGCCATCCCGAGAAATCAGAGCGTGAAGAAAACGAAACGATCGTTGAACCGATGCATGCTTTCCTCGCGATTCGATTCTTCTTTCGCTTCGCTCGGTTCAGTTTTGTAATTGCGCAAAAGAGTTAACGGAGAGCTTTTGCGCGGTGGAATTCGTTGAATAGCCGGGCTCTTTAATTGTATGTAAAGTAAGATGTCGTCCCTTATTGTGCGCGGCTTCTAACCGAGGCAGACAAACAGATTTCACGTATTTTCCGTCACACTCGCTCCTCTCACGTTGCTCATTACGGGCTCTCGAGAAATCATCCAACGACCTTTGTTCACCTCGCGAGCCACGGAAGAATTCCGTCGTGTCGCGGACTCCCGGTGAAAAGGGTTTGTCGGGCTGATTGCCTGGAATTACCGTGATCGAGCCGCACCGACGAGCATTCGAATCGTGGACAAAGGCACGATACCGTGTTTCCAAAAGGAAACTGCGACGCGGAGAGCACCGTAAGGAAACTATTCTCAAATGTAAACGTTTGCGGTTAGAAACTTTCACAAATACCTTCCTCCGCATTGTGCTAAATATAGCATTTCTTATTTAAACATCTTATTAGAATATTGTCTACACAGAAACTCTCATAGAAATATTATTTATTTTCATGTTTAACATGAATTGGTCACATAGAAGAAAACTGATGAATTCAAATGACATTTGAAAATGCACTTTATGCGCTTGTGCAACGACAATAGACTGTGAGTTTTGCGTTCGTCTGAATATGAATAGATTTTTTTTGTCTGCGTTCAGTACTCGCAAGCAGTGTAATGAGAGTGCACACGACGCAGCTGCTGACATTTCACGTTACTGCTCGAATTATCATAATACACGCGTGTGCGCAGGCGCCAACATCCAGAAGAATACTTTTCGTGATTTCAGATAATTCGTTGATGGATCAGCTGCGTGTACCGCTGTGTCGATCGGCTCGTACCGAACGAGTCGCAGTCGAGCAGGTTGATTGTTCGCTCGGTCAAGCGCCGCATCAATTATTCAGAAACAATGAAAGACGTCCCAGGCACGCGGACCTTTTGCCGCTTCCTTATTGCCATCGCTCAATGTCCCCATGGCAAGATCTACGAGTATGCATACTGCACTTTTTTTTTTATTTCAGGGCGCGCTCGACTCACGGGAAAGTCCAAGGTTCGACGGAGCAATGACGACAATCTTCCCTGGAATTTATTGGTTTGATATATGCCCTGTAGGAATTTGTTTGAAACGGAATCTTCGGCTGGGATCTCGTATGAAATATTCGGTTAATGACGTCCTGTCGCAGAATAATTAAAAGGGAAGCTGATTAAATATTCTCTATTACATTTTATTATCAGTCAACGAATTATACATTCCCTATACAAGTTTAAAATTCATATCTCATTGAGAATAATAATTTAAATTCTGCTTGTGTCGACATGATTTGTTGATACCGCGGAACCATTAGTCAAACGGAGTACAATCTAAAGTAGACTCCCGAGGATAAGCCGACGACGAAAAAGACTTCAAGACGCGGTTGACCCCGGGGGGG
Source organism: Ceratina calcarata (assembly GCF_001652005.2). NCBI lineage: Eukaryota > Metazoa > Arthropoda > Insecta > Hymenoptera > Apidae > Ceratina > Ceratina calcarata. Next base: position 212,133 of record NW_017136308.1, on the reverse strand, counting down.
GGGGGAGCGGGGTAGGGTGCATAAAACTGCGAGACACACCGTGCGACGCGATACGTGTGTCCCAATTGAAGAACTTTTAATTGCGCACCGGCGTGCAGCTGCAATTAAGGAATCTCAAGAGGTCTCTCGCACAGGACTCGAATCGTTAGTCGCGATATCGTGCGATTTAATCTACGCCTCCCGTTCGTTTCTTTTCTTTTGACTCGGTGCTCGTTAAGTCTCTTTCTGTGCACTGCTTTTCGCATTTTCCTTCCTCCTTACGTCAGGGAAGGCCGGAAATCAAATTTCAACTCTTTTCAACAAAATTTGAAACATTTAAAATTTTCTTCTTTCTATAAAGCGCCAGCGAAACTTTTTTAAGTATGGCATGCCAGAAATTCACGTTCGACCTTCACAGAAGAATTTTGGTGCCAGACTTGGCGAGCGGATGTAAAAAAGGATCGTCGACCGTTTGAAGGAATATTATTTTTGACAATTTTTTTTCGGACGACGAGACTCTTGGTGTCTGGATGTACATCGGTGTCGCCAAAAATAGGACAAGGATGGTGTCATCGGGTAATTTACTAGCTCGTTCTAATCTTGTTAGGGCTATTTGCTCTGAATTTCGATTAACATAACACCGATCATCTACCACGTGCAACAACATACGCGTCAGAAAACATTACAACTACATGACAGAACGAAGAATTCTAATTTACAAGATCTACACATGAATTTAAAGTGAATAAAAGATTCGTATTATATGAAATATGCAGAACTACATCAAATTTCAACAACAGATTGCAAGTAATTTTAAAATGAATGGAACGAAGTCTTGAGTTCGTTTCCATTAATCATATGTACAGAAATTTGCATAGACAATTCAACGGAATGAAGGGTGTATTCGAATTAATAGAATAATCGAATCGTTACGTAGTTATAAATCTCTGCGCAAGTTCGTTAAGATAAAGAGGGGCTGTTGATCTTTCGAAAGGTTAGAAGGCATCTGCCCACACGCGCGCGTACTCGGCTTCTGAAACGTTCGCCATCGCCGGCGGGCGTTCGCTCAATAAACTCGAAATCTGTTTGCTTCGCACACACGGTTTTTACTTTACACCTTTTAAGTGGTGTCACAACATTATCGCGCACTAGACGCCCACGCGCGTCCATCGGACAGTTTGACGCTTCACTTTGGAAAAGAACGCTGTTTGAACATCAGTGACGCTCGAAGCTATGAAATTTAATGCCAATCAATTTATCGTACTCCTCTGTACTTTTTAATATCAATCTTCTTGGAGATCTTTAAATAAGTATGAATGAAAAATTACTTCAATATCCTGTATCAGATCTAAAGTTCTTTCCTTGAATTGTGAGGGAGTGATAATACGTTTTATTGATCTCCTTTTTCATTATATCTAGGTCATATTATAATGGAATAAGGCAAATAATAATTGAAGAGAGAACTGTATTACTCTGAAATAGTTCGGAAAGGATGAACCTAATTTTTGAAGAAACGATCGCTCCTGTCAATAAAGCATTGTTTTGCTGTGGATACGTGAACGAATTAATGGCATGTGGCCATATACATGTACATATCCCGCGTAACATACGATCTAGTACACGTAGCGGTTACCGGTGTGCATGCATGATGATGACGATAGTTATGAGGCTTTCCTAATCTTCCCAGAGAATTATGAGCCTCCGCTGATTCTCCGAGAGGGATACAGCCATGCGAGTTTGCCTTCTAACCTTTAACCAAAGATAATCGAAGCGTGTCGAACGTTTTTCCGCGAATCGATCGATCCTGTTTCGCGGGATATTTTTTTTATATCAAACCAATTCGAATTTTTCACATGTATACATGGACATACCAGAGTTATATTGGAATTTTTTTGAATAACAGTGCAAACCGTTCGGGTTGGCCAATTTGCACTGATTACATTGGCGTCTGCGTTTGCTATGAAAAATCGAACAGGGGAAATGATACGCAACGTGTCGGTATGTTCACTATGGACCGGAATGGAGCAGAAATTCGCATAATTGGCTTGGCAGGTGCACCGATTTAATTGCCGAGCTTTGTGCAAAGGAGTCGGGTGGGACGTGATGCAACGCAAAGAATTCTGTCCCACGAATGTTTAATAACAGAACGTTCAGCCGAGTGCGTACGTGTGCAAGTTACTTAACTTAAGAACCCTTGAAAAATTCTCAAGAAGCTCGAATAAAGCTGGGCTAATTAAGATCGCGACGAGAGAAATTCGAAAAACTTAATCAAGTATTAATAAACGCGACGGATTATGTTAAGCAAATTTCAAAGACACTGTTCGGATCTTGAACCCGAGACCTTTCATCTCCGCTCGAGCACCATTACATAAAGTTCCGTCGCCCGCAAAAAGTCGCAGAATTGCCAGGGGCTCGCTAATTTAATTGCCAGCTGCGGAGCGTGCTCGCCGAAGAGATGGGCGGCGTTCATACGCCAGAACCGATCGTACAGGTGTATAGTATCGATAATAGTACGGTTATAATAACAGACAACGGGGTACTGGTGTTGGAGCATGTATAGTTCGCACTCGTAGTCACGTCGAGATGAACAGATTCTTAAAACGATTATTGAGAACAGGAATAAAAAGTGTTAAGAGCTGAATTTTTTTAGCTGCGTCTCGGATGATCTCGACGATGCGGTTATTTCGGTGTAAATAGAAAAGGTAAACGTATGTTAAAATCGTCGATCGCGTGATGTTTGCAGTTGCAACGGCATCATATAGGTATAGTCATTCCAAGAGGAATGGTATTATTCGCCTAAGTGACGCCTTAATGAAATCGCCACCACGGGTGGTAGCACGCTTCACTATTATTTAATTGCGCGCCGCTATTAGCGAGATTTTTCCCCCGTGTAATTCGCTTAACGATGCCTCCGACTTGCTACCTGAAACAAGACGATCCTCGTCTTGGGTGCCATTGGGTCGTGAGAGAATGCGCTCACAATTTTAATAGGTTGTACGTGTACTTACAATACATATACATATATTATTTTGAATTATTGTAAAATANTGTCGCATAATTACGTAGTACGGTATTCAATAATCGAGATGAAGAAACGCCTGCTCGTGACAGGACGATATGGAATTTTAATGAGACAGGTTTCATTTCGGATACCGTTTAATTACATCGCGAATCGGACGCTTCTTGTTGCGTGAATTAATTCCTCGACGTCGTGTGACCGTGCTTTCATTTAATTTCATTTAATTATTGTATCAGGCGAAATTACTTTCATGAAGAGCCTGTCACATAGCACGGATAGCTTCGCAAAATAATGCGAAAAATTTATGAGTTGGATTTTGATAAGTTGAATAAGTTTCGACAAGTTAGACGCGTTTTCCGTTACAATAGACCATTCTTTACTGATAGTTCTTTACTGATAAATGTGACGATTATCATATTTAGAATTTTTCATTTTCCTCATAAACATTAAAAAATTTACTAATAGCTTTTTCCAATGCCATGAATATTACTATAGAAAATTTCTTGGGTCTTAATTTTTGTATTAGCCTTATCAAAAGCAATCAGAAATTACAAATTTCTTAGTCATACTCCAAATAAACCTATGTTTAACTGAGATGTCAACTCGTGGAAATACATCATTGCTCCGATTTTTTTTAATGATCTTATTCCTTGGTCTCCCTTTGTGAACAAATATCATTTAACAATTGCGCCTAAGAGTTCGGAATAATCACGGTAACGAGGCAGGTAACGCGGCGCATTATTATCAATTTAATTGGTAGGTCGTGCCAATGTATTGAATCGATACAGAAGGGCCGTCCCGAACAATCGGCACAAAGAAAACAGGCCTTCGACAAAGAAATTAATAAATCAGGCTATGGTAGAAGGTCACTTCGCCGACCCGGTGCTTCGTAAATCTACAGGCTTTTCAGCATCTCACCATAAAAGAAACGTTCGCCTAATAATCATTTTAACCCTATCCTAACTCGACCTTTTTTCTAACTCTCTCCTCACCGCATCTTTCTATCGTAAAATGTGTCACTTATTAAGCGCTTGCTATAATTGTTGTCTACTGACTATGTCTACGTCTATTCTTTGTTCTTGTTAAATAGAAACTACCGAGGAGGTAGAAAACAATTAAAGCGAAGGACAATATCAAATCGCTAAATTATTCATGATCAAGTAAATTCTCCGAGTGATAAAGAAATGGCTAGACGACTGGCTAAAGAGTTTAAAAACTTTTTACCACTGAAAGATCGAATTCAATGCAAAGTCTAGCAACTTTTGTAGTAACAGCTTAATAAAGTCGTTCATCGGTCGCATATCAAAGTTTCAAATTAATATTTACGTCACTCATAGTTCCAAATATACTCAGACCAAGTTTTAAGTGGATAAGCCTGTGCTCAGCGGTTTAGCGGGGCGTAACCGTGCCAATGAAGTTAAAGAGTAGTCATAAAATCGCATATCGCGAGCCAGAACCCCCCTTTGGATAGATTCTATTCGAGCGCCTCTTCAACTCGAGAGATGAAAAAAGGAAAAGTTATCGATAGCCGAATTAATCCGAAGGGCCATGTGCGCCAAAAATTCATGCACGGTGTTAGCACCGAATTTAATTGAGTTCTTTGGCACGGACTATGAAAACCCAGGGACAAATCAAAGACGAATCTTACCTTGACGAGCAGGTGGATCGGCTGGCTGACGCTGAGTGGTTTACCTCTTCTGGCCTTTCCGCCTCCGCCACCCAAACACTTTATCCACGGCATTCCTCGAGTGTTTTCTCACCTCTCCGTTGCCCCTTGTTCGCGACTCCGTTTCCTCTTCTCCCTTCCACCGATCTTTTTCGCTTCTCTTCCTGCACACCTCGTTCTCTTTCCGTAAAATCCTTCAAGGCCTCATTGACTTGCCGCTCGTATCTACGATGCGCGATCGCCCCATCTCACGGATCGAAAGCTTTCAAACCAGATCAAACTGATCAAGAGATTCTTGAATTGGCGATTACGCTTTCCGATCGTATCGAATTTGAGACTCTCCCAATCAAAGGTTTCACCGATTCGTCACTGATTTGTAAACAGTCCAGTGCCTCTCCCAGGCGAACCACGCGCACCGTGAATCTGCATCGAAAGGGAGTGTCTCCGATATTACGAGTTGATTACATGCTCGTTGTCACCGCAATGGATAATTAATCGTTCTTCATGCAGCATGGTTTCGCTCGTTACGCGCGGTTAAATAGATTCGCTCGTTCAAAGGCTGGGTACAACGTTGCGCGACACAAAGTCACGACTGTGGATGATTACGAGCTGTTCCGCGATACGAAAACACTGCGCGGTGGGGAGCATCGGTACTTTTCTGCGTTTCCACGCCGACTTTCGTACGCGTCGCGCGTCGGCGTGAGCACCAGCGACGAACAACGTCCTCTCTCGCGCGCGGCTCCCGCAACACTGCCGGCTGTCGACTTCCCTATCGTCGATTTTATATACAACGCCTTGACAGACAGGGTCACCGTTTCCCTTATCTCCGTTCCGTCGACGTCTCCGCGATCAACCCCTTCGCATTATACATGCGTCTTTTTACTTTGCGATCTCGAGGAAAGGATTAATTTCTGGATTATACGAAAAAAAAAAGTATTTCAATTTTTCACGCACTAGGATTGAATTTTGATCACCTCGATTCTTTAGATATCTATAGAAACATGAGTCAAATCGATGTTCACTTTGTAGTTCACAGGGTTGTAAGATTTAATCTCTGTGATTGGATTAGCTTCTGGCGATTGTCAACGCGATTGTCCATTGATCTGTTTAATTAATCCCCGATTCCTGCTCGATGAGCTGCCGAGATTATTGAGGAAGCTCGGCCGACGATAGATTGCAATTTCCTCTCAATGAGTGTTTCACCATTGATTCCCTAATCCCTCAAGCTCCAATTCTTCGAGCATTACTGAATCAACTCTCAACGTTCAAAAATTTTTTCCCATGAAATTTTAGTCCACTATACTTCGTATTTTTTTTTTTAAGTGTCAGTAATTTCCATTGTAATTGTCAAACAAAATTATGGTTGTCAAACGTTAGTATCGTTCTGAGCGCGTGAGAATGGAGCGGTGCGCGTGTCGAACAACTCGATTTAATGAGCATCGGGTTTTCTCGACCAGCTCGCCCCGCGGCCTACCGTCGACTGACAGAAAATACCAGGCGGGACCTCGAAGAGCGCTCCGCGAGGGCCGAACAGAGGGGCGGAAGGAATCGACAATCCGTGTTGAAACGCAGCGCATCTCCCCGCATCTGCGCCTCCTGCGCTACTGATCCGATTCCGCTTTCGTAACATTCACAAACCGAAATCTTCATTCACGTTATTGTTGTTTTTCGCCAATACTGAATCACTGAATGTTTACGACCAAGCTTCTTATTGGTTTTGATCGGTTCGTTCACGATATCTTTACGACAGTGTCAACTGCTGACGAGTTGGAGTTTACGTAACTCAAACTTTCTTTTATCTACGCAAGAGAATCCGTGAGGAATACTTAGAAGAGGATTTCCTTTAGATTTCATAGGTACCTCGTGAAAATGATTCGAGCATGTTTTTACAAAGGTATAGGTTTCGAAACTCGTACACACATAACAGATGAAAATAGATCCCTCGAACTAGTGGCTGAAGTCTAATAAAATTTGTACACTTGTACAAACATTCTCGTGACATGAGTTCACCCCTTGGACTGATACTCATATTACTTTTTGCCTTCCCCCATCTATCATTTGTAATATTAACATTATGTATTACCATCCATCATGGTTACGATCCAAACACGTTACAAATAAACATAAATAGATACAAAAGTTAAAACTTCGTGCGTGCAACGCTACCAGCTTAAATACCTGGATTATCAGGGTGGTTGCTACTTATCAACCAGTGAGTAAATTCAAGGTATGACACGGCAACGGTAGGAAGTAGTGTCGATGGAGAACTGTCGACACATATCCCGGACGAAGGCAAATTACATTACATACCAGGTGAAACAAAATGTGACTTGCGTTGTGCTATGTCGTACATGCATCCTATCGACGGGAGAAGCATGTTTACATCTCGTCGTCGTGATGCAGCAGCGAGATCTTTACGACGGGAGCCCATAAAGCCAGTGCCGCACATATTTACACTATATGTACACGAGCTCCTTCAACGAGCCGAAGCGATCATCGAACGGAAGTCAAGGCAACGAGACCTACGGGTCTACTCTCGATACGTTGAGATACGATGCTCCTCGGCAAACCTGAAATTTCCATGCGGTTTATGTAATCCGTGCCATCGATGACTGAGAACACAAAAACGAGCAAACCCGATCATAGCGGTCGCATTCTTTCCATTATACATTCCTCCGCTTCACATAAACTGGCATACGAAAGAAAGCAAATGCCTGTAACAGCCAGTGTCGAACGTAGTTTAGCATAGTGAATTTAAAATTGTAAAAGCAACAAAAATTTGATGTTTGCATACACGTTTAATTTACAGTATGCTAATACGAAAAGCTTATTTCATTTAATGGTTAGCTACGTAAATGAAGTATCTATACACCAGAGCATTACGCAGTGTTATTCATAAATTTGTATCTGTTTTAATTAAATCCCGCCATTAGCAATATTAATGTCTGTCTATACAATTCCGATGTACAAGTATATCAATTTTCACCATTTTGCCATGAAATGGATTATCAAACGATTGCAGTATCATTCCACGTGTGGCCGTAATTACAATTGTAGCGTGCTGGCCTCCTTCATGGCCAGGAAACGAGATTCCAGAGGCCACGGGAGCCCGAGGCTCGGGGCAGATAAATCATCGGCTGGTTCGAAGTGTCTCCTTTCCCGATGTCGTCCGTTGGCCCGTAGTTGCTAATTAAGTTTGCACAACGCCGCCGGTGCCGCTTCTGGCCGCATAACGAGGCGTGTGTAACTTTCTGTTCAACGGGAGGTAATGCGAGCGGAATACTTAATATCGCGGGCACCCGGCCTCGGATCTCTTTCTGGGCACGTGCTCGCCTACCCGGCCACCCGTCCTCGGCCACCGAAAGGGTTGAATCCGGAAGCCAGCTACGTTTTCTTCGATTTTACAAAACAACCGTTCGTAGAAGAGAGGAAGTCAGAGGATCTTGCTAGAAGAGGCCGGGTCCCCTCTCATCTTGAAAAGTAATAGGCTACGCGAGCTAGTTTTAAAGCTTTGGAAGATGCGGAAACGAAATTTAGGAAACATTCATTGTACGAATGATTCTGAAATCCTTTACTTTTAGTGGTAACGGAGAGTTAATCTGATTTTTGTTCCTGATTGGGAGATTGGATGTATGAATATGCAAGCAGCTAAAGGCTAGGACGATCGATCGAGGGGCGGGCGACGTGAGATTGTTACTTCCTCCAGTACTTCTCCGAAAAGTTTCTTCACCAAATGGACAGATTATGCAGCATATGTAAATCTGGCGACGGTTACTACGTTGATTCTAATTAAAATTGTTAAAGGAAAAATTCCTTGTCCTGATTTTGTACGTTACGGTAATTGCAGTGAGTTATCTGCATAACTACCTTGTTTTCGGAACACAAATATATTTTCCATCTTGCTTTTTATCAACAAACCATAATTAATGATGATAAGATAAATGTACATACATAAAAGTTCTTCATGAAATCAAATTAATATTATTTCGTCTCAAAAGGAGGTGAATTATTTAAGTGACCCATTTAAATTGACATATTTTTCTGTGTAGTACATTTACGAATTTCTGCCGCAATTTCTCATAGACATTTCGGAAAGAAAGACTACTACAAATTATCCTTCTCCAAAAAGGATCGCCTCGAACGCCAAGAGAACCGCGATAAAATAAAATTTAAGGCAACGAATAGAAACTCGCGAACTCCGTTAACCACCCAGAGATCTTATCGGCTATGCGTCCGAACATACCCTGTTTTTTTTCTCTACCGCTTTCGACTCCGTGTTATTTGCCTCCCTTTAACGGTGGCGCATTCGATAGCCGTATCCATGGTAAGGAATTAGGCGTGGTAGATGCCGTAAAAGGAAACCAGGGCAAAGAATAGTAAAGAATCGGGTCAGCCAGAAGATGAGGAAAGTTTTCCATTTTCTTTAACGCCCCTTGCCTAAGTCGGATAACCGAATTACTCTCGTCGAACGTGAAATCAAACTCTGTTATGCGTTTGCGAGCGTTCACAAATGCACAAAGCGTAATTATTAAACGATCCGGGCCTTTGTGGTGGTGAGTGCGAGGTGCCAGTGACGTAGTCGACCGGATTCGAGGGCGTAACAAAGTTGTTCCAGCGACCGCGGGCCAAGAGGTCAGCCAATTCCGACGATGCTCTTGCGTCCTGTTAACTTTCATGCTACGTCAGATAGCCAAATGGCTCTGTACGCTCCGCAGTGGCCTGCATTTCCCTGGCCGCTTCGTTTTTACTCATTCCGAACCCTCTAATCGAACGTTTTGACGAGCCTGTGATGTTTCCCGTCCGATAAAGGATCGGCCAGAAGTGTTGATTAATGACCGTACGCGGTATTTTTGACTGGATCTAGATAAAAAGAGCATTGAAAACGATCGTTTATCAACTGCGAGTATTTTTTTATAGCCGGCTGATTCGTGGAAATATTTTTTTAAGCAAAATAAGGATAACAAATTCTTTAAACCAGATTGTTTAACTTAGATGAAGCTCGGTTAATTAAAATATAATATATCGCATTTATGTAGATATTTCAATTATCTCTTTGATAAATGATGGATCCTTGTAATATGCTAATAGAAAAGCTTTCTGTTGTGCATAATTGGTACTTTCTCTCGTATCCGGGAACATCACCGAACGCATTGCCTGCAAATTTGTACGATAAACATGGCAATACACATAATCAAAACCGAATGACTCCAGCAGCAGCTATTACGCCGCTGACATTACGTAATACACGCTTTAACGTGAGTAAGGTTCGAAAATACGGTGCAATATCGAAATTGATGTTCCTCAGGCGTGTATCAAAACACGTAAGAAGCTTGTACTCTCTGATCGAAAATCGTAACACGGGATAAAGTTTATTCTACGAAACCTGGTTTATCGTTCCTTTGTAAGAGAGGAACATGGCATTCGAAAATATTTTTCTGACGAGCGCGGATTCAGGGCCGGTCGATAGAAATTCGTGGGGAAAAGATTTATGGAAGGCGATATGCATATTGAATGGAAAATTCCGACGGAGTGAAATTTATGAGCGATAATTCATACGGTCGACGCTCAATTACACGATGGAAATTAAAAATTCGACGAGTCTGAGCGGCGGGAATAAACTTAACCTTCGTTAATGACGAACCTCATAATTATATAATTCGAATTTGGTAATTAGTCGAAATAGGGACTTCCTCACCGAATTTAACGATATTGGCGGGGACACGATTCTGATTCGAAATCTTCCTATATTAACAAGACTCTTCGAATTGGCTTTAGGGACAAACTCACAAGAAGTTTCTCTGGATCTTTGCTCGTGGGTGGCGCAATAGTAGTTCGCAAACAATTTCACCGCGTCTTATCCTGAATGGTCGTATGATACACGGTATTTTTCTCCGACCGTCGCGTCGCAAGGGCAGACGGAGACAAATGGAGCGATAAAACGGAGCTCATCGACCAAACGGAACGCCCGGCCGACTGGTTTACGCGTTTCCGCTGCGCGCGACGCCGACACCGCGCCGTGGTTTCTCTTCCCGTCACCCACCCTTCCTCCGTCCGTTTCAGAAACGAATAATAGAGTCGCGGAACGCGTGGGCAGCAATGCACGTCCCGTTGAAAAAGAAAAACGCTCGACCGTGCAATAGTGAAACGATGCGACGCGACGCTCAGGAAAGACTTTCTCGCCTCTTGCTTCAGATTAATGTTAGTAGTGACCAACCTCGTGCGCAGCGGTGCGAATTAATCGATCAGAATTTACGAGTCGGGGGAAATTTTGCGCGCGAACGAGGCGACATAAATTTCGCGCTCGATAAACTTGCTGATTTTTCCAATCAAGCGGAACGATTTAATATTTCAACGATAAACCGTTTTCATTAACAACTACGTGTTCATTTTTCTTCACCATTAAGTAATATCGCTTTGTAGATTCCGCACTGTAATCGACGAGTTGTAATTAATTCTGAACCCCTTGTTTGCAGCTCGTTATTCCTTCTTTGTTGAGTCACATAAATGGATTTAAAAAGTGGTTGGTTTGGCATTCCATTAGTCGAGGAACATGGATAATCTTCTTGAGTAAGTTAATAATTTTCCACAATCCATAAATCCTGAACAACAGTTTTATTTTGCACATTTGGTACTGAGCTCCCAAGCGATCCAAATCTCGGATAAAAGAATTATTCATGTTCCCACGAGAAGTACAAATGGCAGTTCGCGGCTTCTTCAAAAATGCTGGCGGACTTTCATTTCAGGAAGAGTCGAGCGTTCGCCGCAACCGCAGTAATCAAAGACTACAATGACCGTTCCCCAGCTGCAATTAAGCTGCGGCCGTTCGCCGTAATTAAACCGCTGTTTACGATAAAACGTTCTACGATGTTGCATCGCGATAGAAACTCCCGTGAGAAGCGACGTCTCGATTGGTAGAGAAAAATCGTTTAGCGATTCTGGATATAAATCAACCGTATCTCCGTTGCGTCACACACGTATTCGCGGACGTAACGTGCACGAGCGAGCAACAAAGAATAAGATAAGGAATGAACGCGTGCAGGTGATAATAAAGTCTAGATAGCGCTAGATCTACATCAAAGGTTACAGGGTAGCGAGGCGTTCGGATTGAGAGACCCCAGCTGGCTAAATTACACGTCGGGTTAATCGAACAGAGAAGTAAATAACATGAATTAACGTCTTCGTGTAATAAACGGATAAATCAGCAGAACGACTGCGTATCGAGATGTATAGTTCAAATGAACCCGCAAACGCGTTAGCATGAGAAAAATAGGATAGCGAGACCGGAGTGACCCCTTGGCAAAACGATTGCTTCTACTATGTAATTACACTATCTGTCAAGTCTTTGGGCACACCTCCGCTGTTTGCGTTATCACGTAACAGGACGATACAAATCGTATGACCTGTTCTTTTTATGAAACGCAGAAGCCATACCACCAGAATAGAATTTTGTAAGATTATTATTAATATACCGTTCCGATGGGTTTTAATCCATAGCTACAGTCATTCAGTTATATAAAAATTTCAGAATATTTTTTCATGACTTTTAATACATTTTTGTAGTATTTATTAAGTCACGTATCTAAGCTTTAAACCGATAATCTACCATCGGATGGGTCGGTCATGCTGACCACGCTTGCAATTAAAGGTCAACATGTAATAGCTACTTCCCGACGTTTCTCGTGTGGAACAAAAAATTCAGAACCGTCCGTAAAACCGAACGTATCATTATTATATTATGTTATAGACGGCTTTCGCGCCTAGCCGCAGAGCGTAACGGGATCGCGGGATGAACAGCGTTAGGGCAAGAAGGGATGGATACACATATGTAAGTGCGGACATTATGGTGTCACGTGTCACGGAAACCATAAGGTCGGCCTCGTATGTGCCCCCTTGACGTAGTACGAATCCGATTCCCGTTATTCTCATCGAGATTCCACGCTTAGTGTCAAAATTCACAGTGCCGCCCCAGGATAACATTCTCGTTCTCAGAAGGAAAACGTTTTCTTAATGTGACGGAACGTTTATGATCGTTACGACAGTTACAAATTAACTATAACATCTGGTACAGATTTTTTTCTTCATCCTTTCCATACGTATGTGTAGAAATATGTATGTACATATTTTAGGAGCGACAGTAGTTTGTAGCAATTGTACTTTTACAAATAATATAAATATCACATAAGCTTTCTTTACGTACGTAGCGCCTTTCGTTATGTCATGAAATACATTTTTAAAATGAAATATGATGTGTAGAAAAGCAGGACTTGCAGGATGTAGCATTAAAATATTTAGTAAATAAATTCTTGCCTCTGCAAGGAATACTAAAGTTCTCGCATACAACGTGCTTCCGCGTCGATTTATTGCCTCGTGAGCAAACCTTGGACAGGAAATGCTTTCAGCAGAATTTGTATTTCGTCCGAACAAGACAAAAAAAAAATAATTCAAAGAAACGAAACAGGACGAACGTAAACAGGACTCTTCGTTCATCGTTAACGATTCTACTTACTCTTTTTATAAATTTTGTTTTCTTGAAAGGATTTACACACGCGACTGAATGTTTTTAATAAGAATGTCAAATGTAGTCGATTGAAAACGAGACTGGAATTCAAATGAAATATTAATTGAAATTAATTGCAACCTGCAATGGGTTTCTGAACGGAACACGTTTGAATGTCGAGGGAATTCGGTGTGTAATATGCAACGTTGGAAGAGCTCAATATGCGCGATAATTCATTCAATGAGTGAGAATTAATGTTTACCATGAATGTAAAATGTCGCGTGTTACATCCTCGCCGCTTGATACCTGCACGCAACGAGGCACAATTTATTGTTTGATGAAGACATAAAGAATGCATGTAACGGTCAATTTGGAGCGAGGCATGAGAATGTCACTTTTAACGCGGACAGTTGTATTTTATCTCATATATCGTGTGTATATCGAGAACTTTGATTGTAACAATATTAGTTTTAAATAGGAAGTAATATTAAATAATTTTTACAATAATTTAGTCACAAGGCAAGTATTAAAAATTTCAATAATATTCTCTTCTGCATTATTTATTTTAAAGGAGTACAGAACTTCATTAAAGAGGAGCAGGCTTTGTATAGATGCACTTAAGTACATAGTAACAGTAATAGGATTCCGTACCGCTTATATAGTTTTACTTTATAATAGTTTTTCTTGTCCAAACATTCCCAAGGCGGTGCAACTTGACCCAGTTGCCTGATGCACCCTGTATATCGAATGAGGCTGGAAGTGTGTCACCAAATTTATCCTCAATTCCAAACTTTCCACGTTATCTTGGATATGTTTCAAAAAATAAAATATTTCAATTATTCCAACCGAATACCAACGTGGAACTAGTCAGCAGAATTTATCAGACTTATGGAATATTGTAATTACGGTCTTTTAATTATAATCATTGGCGAAACAAGCATTTCAACATTTCTCTAATTAATATGTTTCATAAAATTATTATAATGCAACCGATAATCCTTCAATGGTAGCCACAGAAGCAGCCATAATGAAGGTTTGCTCGAACGGTGGCAAATCTGCCGAATGTGCGAGTAATATCACTTCGGTTTAACCCGGGTCGTTACAATAATCGTCACCGCGAAATAGGGAAACGAACTCGAACTATGTATAACTCTAGCTGCACTCTTTATACCGCTATTTTTAGTTACACTTACTACCGTATCGGCTACTGCTACTTGAGGCAATTACTTTCTGCCTCCATTTACTCAGAGCCATTTAAAGCTGAACTTCCCGATAACGAGCCAAGTAAGGGATATATTTCACTCAATAAGTGAAATGGGTGTTAAATTGGTGAATCACTTTACCACTCTTTAATGGAAACGAAAATAACATTCCTTACGAAAGTTCCTTAACACAATATTAGAATTCTGGTATCATGTATATTAATATGAATGAAACGAATTCAATTAAAATCAGAATTTTTACAGAATTTGTATTTGTAATTTTTTAACATTTAGAAGAATGAACGATCTGATTTCGCAGAAGGTCACAGAGTATGAACTGATGCTCTGCGTTCAATAGGACAGCCTCTCATATTATCCTCCGAGTAAAAGGTTTTGCTCAATCAGTAGTCTAGGATCGTCCTATTCTCATTCAGTTTGTTCATTCAGCCCGAAGTATCAGGCCAGCTTTTAAATCCATTTTCGACGAACTATGAGGTCGCGTGCCGTACTTAGCACCTGGACCTTCTGGGCCCAGGACATCTGTGCAGACCCGTCGTCCTCCTGCTCCTTTCACGAAGATCAATTTCTCTACACCACGACAAACCCACACTTTTCCTTTGTTCATTGCCATTCAGGTCTATGCACGATGCCCGACATCTGTATTTTGGGTTTCGAAATGGCTAGCATCCGCCTAGCTACTTTCTTATTTTTAACTAGAATTTTGGATTTCAGATAGGAAATAAATACAAAAAATTATTTTTTTAAGATCTCGTTTATTCTATTTATCTCTTTCTCAAATACTAATACAAATAAAAATTGTCTATAAGCAAAGGGTAAATCTTGATTATTTATAAAGACAGTTCACATTTAAGATATGTATCTCATCAATGAATACTGAATGAATTCAAATATTCCCTGAAGGAGTCAGTATTCCTAGTTTTTCAGAATACTTAATTATTGTACGTTCAAGTTGATCGGATCAACGATAGAAACGAGCTGGAGAAATCGTCCGGCCCCGAACAGACCGCTTTTTATTCATCGTGCGAAATCGTTCTTTCATCCCTACGTCCGTCGATTGCTATCAGACTAGTTTATGCGTCGTATAACTGTAACTTCAACTTGCGTTTGAAATTCAATAGAGTTGCCAATAAAATCTTGATCAATTCTATCAGTGATTTATATGAGAAATACTCTTAATACTTGATCAGATATTCTGTGACTGTATTTTTCGTAAGAAATTCTAATACAATTTGAGTAACTTTTTCTCTCAATTAGCACCTTTAACGAAATAATCAAATAATTGTAAATTGAAATTATTTACATGTTTCCGTAATACGACGCGTAAATATCTAACCCTTGCAAAGCGCGAACATTCTGGCACGCGCGAGAGGTGTTGGAGCGCGGAAATAATTCGCGATACTGAAACATCAGAAATAGCTTGACGCGTGGAAACTGTCTCAATAGGGTCAACGAACGGTCATCGTCGGCGTTAGATCATCGAGCTAGATCGCCACGTTTGGAGCATTCGAGACAATCGAGCGATCAATGTCAGGGACCAACCCTTTCACGACGAAACGGTTCGTTTCCGTTCGCTCGCGAATCTCCACTCGCATGCCAATCAGCGCTATTCGCGTGCCCCGTACGGGACTAGAGAAAAGAAAAACAGTTACACCCTGCATAGTTTCGTCCATCGTTTCAGCGCACGTAGGCGGATTCAATTTGGCGCGAACCGTTTTTGTTCTTCTTAAACTAGGTGTGCTCTGATACATTGCAATTCTTTTGTAATTTTATATGATAGAATTACAAGGACTGTATATTTAATATTACGAAAACGTTGATGTATGAATTCCAGACAAAATAATTTTAATCATTTTATAAAATTATAATAATAAGTCCAATTACAATAAATCATAGAAGGGATTCTGCGTTCCCAGCATGAGATAAAAAAAACAGTATTTTATTCTCTTCACAGTGAATCCAACAAATTATATACACTCTGCAAGTTCTATTAAACTGCGAAACCCTCAAGAATACTTTATCATCGGCCGACATAAGGCACTGTTAACACATCGCAGAGAAT
This sequence comes from Ceratina calcarata, assembly GCF_001652005.2. Taxonomy (NCBI): domain Eukaryota; kingdom Metazoa; phylum Arthropoda; class Insecta; order Hymenoptera; family Apidae; genus Ceratina; species Ceratina calcarata. Next base: position 195,690 of record NW_017136308.1, on the reverse strand, counting down.
TGCATCCATTAATAGACCTACAAATGGCAACGAACCATCGCACGCAAACACGATGTCCGAGAAGCCCCAGTGAATTAACTCCAAAGGTACAAGCCGCTGGATACAATTAACTTACAACACACGCACACGAGGTTCGGACAACGGGAGCTTAGGTGCACCAGGCTAGATTGATTTCCATTATCGTTTAGAGTCCGCCTGTCAGTGACTTCCATCAGACCCGCACCCTTCTTCAGGGCAGATGGGCCTGTTAAGTCATTATCGTTATTGTTTGTGCGCCGCACGCAGCCGGAGCAGCCACTAGGAACCGTGGCCGCCTTAGTGCATACCGGGTGGCGAGAATACACGCGGTAGTAAGTATAAATCTTGACGGAACTAAAAAGAATCGTGCGTGAGTCACGCAGGCGCCAATCGTCGCGGCATCTTGGACGAGGGCCACAGGTAATTGGCCGATCGTACGAAGAGAAGACGGACGTTCCACGGTTCGGCTGTGTGCAAACAGCGCGGTCGCGCATCGGTTGACTCATCCTGGTGACACGCACGACCTGTGCCTTTCAACAATGGCAGAATACCCTGGGCATTTTTTCTCTCCTTCCCCTTTTTTTTTCGCCTCTGCCCGTTGTTACGGACGGGTGAAGCGGATGTTGCGCGCGGAAAAGGCTAGGACCGCTTCTTTTCACGAAAGCAATGCGGTAATACGATCGAGAGTGTGGCGATGGTTCACAATGAGGCGGTAATTGGTCGTGAAGGGTTCGATAGATCCTGTAGAAATGGTGCTGCATTTGGAGAAACTGAGTTTTGTTGTTGGATGGGTTACAGGGTTTTTTAGACGGGGATGGTTCTGATGGGACACTTTGATAGTTGGGTACCCGGGAAATGCTTATGGTGTTTTAATACAGTAAGAAAATTTGATTTAGAATTCGTGGAAGATTTATTAGAAATGTAAAATCCTCTAAAACTGAATTTATTTAACAAATACTAATAATATTGTTGCACTTCTTATCTGGAAATGAATCCCTAACTACAACGACAAGAATTTTTCGTCTTGCTATAATAGCTGTCGATCAATTAGAAACGACTTCACAAAGAATGGGCAACCCTCACCCAATTTTGTGTACATCCGTCACGATACGACTACACCATACAATTACGAATCGCAATTTCCTTGATTCTCTTTCCAAGAAAATTCGTCACCGCCGATCCCCTCCGACTATTCTACCCTCCACCGTGCGAACGTCGAAAGCGTGTGTTTGTTCACCACGGAAACGCGTCGTCATTGCTAATTACGTGAACGCCAGTCAGCCATGACATCGGTAACCGACCCATTTTTAACCGGACAGTTCGCGACTAACGGCAGCGATTGTAGTAACTCGAGGGGACAAATTCTTCGCGCTTTCGTAACGAGTTCCTTCGTTAAAGATCTATGTTCTTTCTCATGCTGTATGCCAAGTATGCAACTGTATACTTGAGCAATAAATGAAAAATATCGGTGCAATTGTTACAAAAAATTGTTTGACGTTTCTTATCGTTCAGCTCCTTCTCACATTCTCCATGGCCTCAGTATGTGACTCGCAGAAGATAAAAAAGTGAGATTGAGTATTTTTGCTTGGGACTGAAGAAATTGTCCCGTTCTGCTTCAGAGTAAACTTCAAGATAAAGTCTAATTAATGTGAGATGTTGGAGAAAAAGTCAGGATGAATAATGTAGAAAAAAGTTTTTTTATAATGTACCACAGGAGAGTACATGCTTAATACGCCTAAGGACGTGTCTGAATATTTTCGTTCATTAAAAATTGCAAAAATACAATAGGACAGTAATTAAAATATAAATAAAAAACAACAATTACATGTATGTGTACAGAGTCAAATTATATATCATTTCAAAGAGTCAATACGACCCTCCTTTAGTGATGACGCTGAAAAACATAAATCTACAAACAACAAAGCTGAGGCTTTTATCGAGTCGACGGGGAACCTCGGCTTTTCACACGAGGCACGTACGTCTGAAAGGTATACTCACAAGCCGTAGGCCAGGTAACTACACGTGTATACACGCGTGTTCGCTAATGGCTGTGTATTGATGCTCGTGCAGAGAGCAAACTCCGCCGAGCCGCAGCGTTAACTACGAATAACGAAGTATTGTCCCGCCACCGAAATCCGTTTCAAACCGCCAGCTATATTTCGTCGATGCGTTTCACCTTCCTTCGGGGTGGCATGGATGTCATTATCTGAAACGAACAGGGCGGGTCGTTAGCACCGAGTAGAAAAAATGAAAACCGAGAGCAGATTTCTCGAGTGGCTGCGAGTCATTAGTAATTCAACGAAACGGTGCAGTTAATTCTAAGAAGAAGAAACTCTTTGAACGTGACCTTGTAAGAAGGAGAAGTAATCAACAACTCGTGCCGCTTCTCACGGGAAGCATTACTCTTTCACGAGGCTGTATTCAAGGGTGGAGAGCTCTCCGTCAAGATTTCTGCTGCAACGCTCAAGAAGAAATGCATGCTGTAGCAGTGTTACACACATACAAAACGCGGCGTTGGTGCAACAAAAGTCGAGTTTTTCGCATGGCAGGACATTTGTTTAAGCATTAGCGTAAAGTGCGCCGAATGCACCTACGGCTACGGTCCACGTTCATTAGCAGCTACTCGAAAGCCAGCGAGGAATGCCATGTACCAGTAGCTTTTTCTTCCTTTTTGTTTCTCTTGTTCATGGCTAACCTTTGCAATTCCCTTTCCACCATTATCCTTAGAACGTTACTAAGCATCATTCAACATTCATTGAACGTTTTGCATTCCTTATTATAAGCCGCGGCGAACGATTTTTAATTATTTGGATCGTCGAACGAACAAAGCTGCCTCCAAGCGTGAAAATCATCGCCAAGCCGACAGCTGTAAATATTGTATGTACGTACAGCGCGACGAGGATTCCGATAACATCGAACGAGTCATTGTCCGTACAAGCTTGTAATACATAATAAGTTCGCCACGATTTCACCCGATCCACCGATTGTATCAGCTCAATAAAATGGGCCTTCTCTACGGGCGATGCTTTCACGTATCTCGACGGAGAGTTATCGACTTCTAAGTGGGCTGAGATTTGCATCTACGTGATCATTATTCTTAGCGAGGGAAAACAGCGGCTGGTTCTCGCTTACCGCCGTCGTCGCGTCCTGCCGCTCTGAAAGTCAAAGTGCATACGTATTTTCTGATCGCATATCACGCGCGTGATGGTTCGACTTGTCCGAGTTGAATGCGTGACTTGCTGTCGCTAACGACCCTACAGGGTCACCAGCTGTCGCAAAACACTTGCGACATGATATTGATAGCTTCGCTAGATTATACACCGAGGAATTTACTAGTAGTTTCTCACCGATTCGAATATGTGAATAGTTAGAAAGTCATTAGGTGTTGTAACTTACTGGGAGTCGATAGAGTATCTTGTGTAGGTAAATGAACTGGTAGTCGATAGAAAGGGATGGAAGGTAAAGTACTGTCTGTTGGATACACAGAGACCATTGCTACGCAATCTACAGTATTAAGAAAATTTTCATTTTATCGAACATTATTTAAAAAATTTTTAGTTGACGAATTTATTTTCTGAATTTATGATAGCATAAAAGCAAGTAGCGATTACAGTCTCGTAAAAATGTTACATCTGATTGTATCTCATCGTGATTTTGACGAAACTTTGAAGACGTGTTCAGAAAATATTTACGTAAGTGTCTTTCAAGTTTCATTAAGATGTCTTCACGAGTTTAATAAATAGAATTTGTATTAACTTCATTTCTATTGTACGAAACTTGAGAGATGTTCAAGAAGGATCAATCTAAGAAGATAGAGATATTCTAAGCGGATTGTAGTTTTTCGCTTGATACCGCTTAAAAAGTTCAACTCAAGTCTCATAAACTCGGCTCGAACAGTTTTTAAGTAGCCATTCTTAAGTTTAGTCATTTGATGAAGGATGAAGGAAAGAAGGTGAAATAAAAATTCCAAGATTTGTTTCCATTCATTTATTAATCAAAATTAAATCAGATATTTTCCTTATCTCAACATTTATTAGCACATATATTAAATTAATAAAATACACTTTCACATACAAATAAAAAGATTCTCAAACTAGATTGTAGTTCTTCGCTTGGTACCGTTTCCAAAGATAAGAGTGAAAACGATACCAACCCAGATCTCACCGCGTGGAGGTGACTACATTCGAAACCCGAGCAGTGGACAATCCCCACTGCTCCCTTCTCATATCAATTACCACTCTATTATACGGAGCGAATATTGGAGGAGATTTTTACGAGCAAGTGTCTGACTCTAATTCTCATTACAAAATTGCGACAAAAAGGAAGGAAAGTGCAAAATGTCAAATTTCACTTGGGTAGCCAGAGTTCGAATCGAGCAGGGCCTTGCACAAGGATGATCATGCCCCTGCGCGAGAGTGTTCTGACCACCGCCAATCTGTCTCACGTCCTGGATACGAGCAAATTAATGCAACATTCTCTCTTCGACATTCTCTCTCCTCTCTTCCATTTATTGTAATTATCTGTCGAGATCCTCCTTCCTTCTCCTTTTAGTCCTTGATGAACCACCGTTCCGGGCAACAGTGGACCAGAACTATGAAAGGAAATAGTAGACATAAAATGCGATAGGAGACCAATTGTCGATGTAGAAGAGATATTTACCGAATTAATTATGTATCGAGTTTTCTTCCATTTCTTGAAACTATGCGTCGATGTCTTCCTTCCTTCCTTTCGTCTATTTCTTGATAAACTATTGGTCCAAGTAATGGTCAAATGGAAAACTGAAAACAAAGAGTAGATGCTAACTGCAAGTGAACTAAAATAGAAATTAGAATCAGAATTGAAATCACAATCAGAATTAAAATCAAAATCATAATCAAAATCGAAATCATAATCAAAATCCGAATTAGAATCAGAAATCTAAACCACAATCTTGATCAGAATCCGAATTAAAATCCGTACCAGAATCACGATCAGAATTAAAGTCACAATTGAAACCACAATGCTAATCAGAGCCTGAATTAAAATCCGAATCCGAATCAGGATCAGAATTAAAATCGAAATCGAAACTACAATCGTAATCAAAATCTGAATGAAAATCTGAGCCAGAATAGTGATCAAAATTAAAGTCGACATCGAAACCACAATCATAACGAGAATCCGAATTAAATGATAGAGCACGTACGAATGCAGGCTTTCAGCTAATACAAACGAGATCACCGAAAAAACCATCAAATTCATTCAAGCGAAACGACAACCAAAATATATACAATATCGAGTAGTCGATGTGATGCACTCGGCGGTCAAAGAATCGTCGGATCGCGAGCGCCGAGCTCTCCAGGCTTAATTGTAAAATGCAGTTAACCGAAATTGCAAGATCATTCTATCGAAATTTCTTCCGGTTCCAATCTGTATATTCGCTCTTCCTCGATTTATGGACAACCGTAAATAATTATTAGGATGATTTTAAAGGGGATGACCACTGGCTTTATGTAGCTACCCAGGATTGACAGGATTGGTCAAGGATCATGAAATGAATGTGCAAAAATTCGCTTTTATCCATTTGTTAATTAGAATTTAGCCGACATACATTAAATTATTGAAAGATCGACATACAATTTAAAATACAGCATAGAGCTCAATATACAGTATACACCCCCACTACACGCAAATTTGCTACAGTACCGTACTTAGTAAGAGAGGGATAGTAGGAAGAAGGACGCATTCACCGCATAGCATTTCCTCTCAGTCAGACATTCCCGACCACTACTTCTTCTTACAGAAGTTCACACTCCAGTTAATTATAGAGCTCAATTTTTCATACATACGTAGTGCCTTATATTAAACTTGTTGCGAGCAGGGTAGGAACTGTTATCGCCTGATGAATCAGACTTTTCCTTAAAAATAATTTTCTCGTCTAAAAGTATCTCAATTCTCTCCTATGTATAATATAAGCATTCTGTAATGATACGAACAATTTTTTCATCTATTTTTTTACATTTTGCATAGAAATCTGTTGCTTATTAATAAGAATATTTAAAAAGAAATGTATTATGACCTCGAATACAGGACGAATTATTGTTAGCGCAATTCACACAGAACCAGGCGGAAGAAGGCACCGAGCACTCCTCTGGAACGATCGTGAGACGGAGCTCTGTGACTATTTATTAAATAAAAGACTTCCACCTCATACGGATTGATGTCGCACGTCGATAAAAATGCACGTCGCGACGCGATGCTTCGTTACAGAAACGGCTCGTTAGATTAACGAAGCGTGTACGAGAACACCGGCGTGGCCAGGGAAAGAATTGGCCGCTTATAGTGTTTTCCTCGTCGCAACTGTACGCGCTCGCAATTCAGGATGGATTCGTTTCTACGAGAAGAGAAAACTCGGTCCGCGTGAAATACGCGACGTCGAATCGATGGGGAACGTCGCGCGCATCCACGTTAAAGTGGACCTTTTCTCTCATCGAATGGTACGCGTCTCGAACCGTAAATTCGCTCCGGTACACGTTCAACGAGCGACGCTTTAAAACGCGGGCACTTTCCTACGGGCGAGCGTTGTCACTTTCGATCGATTGCGCATGAATCGCGTTTGACATCCGAAAAACGATGGAAATAAATTATAAATGTTTGCAATTTTTCTTTATCAACAAAACCATGAAATATAATGTATACGACAAATAAAAAGTAAAGTTTAATTTGTATTTAAACTGAACATTTATCTTGACTTTACGATCAGCTATCGAAACCTTCGAGGTCGTTATTAACCTTCGCGATTTTTAATTAGATACGCACAACTCAGGTGCAATTAACTATGCGAACAATCCGTCTAGATAACGTAAGTTTAGCATAAGTGTTCTTGCCACAGTTTCCTGTTTGAACGCGGTTTCACGCTCGCGTTCTATTTAGAGGCAATTTCCTGTCCGATCCATTATTCCTGGACACAGACAGGGCCGATAAATATGTAATAAACGCTGATAAAATGTCTCGATCGCCTAAATTATTAGAACATGAAATGTGTATCCTTTTGAGTTTCCTTTAATACAATACTTGTGTCCTAGAAAAAAGGTTGTGCAGTTCTCTTTTTCATGCCTATGTACATATGTATCCATATTTACATGAAGAATTTTGTACTTCCTTGGAAATTTCAACTCTGGTTCGGTAAATCCTAATCTTTTATAGCGATGGTGTAACTCGACGTACGGCGTAATGTTAAATTTTATAGAAAAAGAGAATGCGGAAATTAAGCGCGAAACATAAAAACAATATAAATAAATTTGGAACATTTAATGCTTGTTTCAAAATTGCTATGACTACAGGTAATTTTTTAATAAAAGTGTTTAATATTATTTTGGCAAGGTACAGCCGTATGGTTCTGACTTACCGTGAATCGAAATTAAATAATCGTTGTGATCCTTACGCTGGAATCGAACGAGAACTGAAGAAACTGAAACGAATGGGCATGAACTGAACGGTAGCACAGTTTCTCTCCTTTCTAAACATATTTATTGTAATCGTATTGGCAAGTTGGATGGCTTACATGCTAAGAATGGCAAAAAAAAAAAAAAACGTAAAGAACATAAAGTTACAACGTAATACGTGCGAGGAGAAGAGGGAAGACAGAACAGAAGTACAAAAGAGATTACAAAAGAGGTCATAAACGTAGAGAGAAAAATTCGTAAATGGGAAAACCGGTTAATAATAGATAAATAGACTAGGTGATATTTACAAATATGAAAAGAGGCAACGAAACGAGAAAGATAGGATTCCGGATTCCAAAAAGGATGGATGGAAAAATAGGATGTATCTGACATACTGGCTCGTTCACGTACAGTAAAACTGCTTCTGTCTCGATGGCGAGAAACGTGGGCAAAAAATCGAGTTGGAATAAAGTAACGATCGAAAGAAAAATAAACCAGAGAATAAAATAAATTCAAGCGTCAAGGATTCTTTATATAGCTTTTCATTTCAATGCCCACGAAATAACATCGATTCATTTCTGCAAATCTCTCTCATTTTCTCAGTTCTCTACCAAGAGACAGATGTACATACATTCTTCTTAAACGCAATCTAGAGAAGCTAATAATAATAATAGTGAAATTATAATAATAATAATAACATTAGTATTAAATGACGGTAATAAAAAACGTAACATAACAATATCGAAGCACCTTAATGATAGTTAACCGCAAAGTAAAAGACGAGATGACGTTGCGTCTCGACGGGGCCGATGATCAATGATTTCTGTTTCTTATAATTAATCTTCCCTACTCATTCTTTACTCCCCTTTTCTCGTATTATTTCTCTTCACGGCGCTCAAACTCTTTCTTCTGATAATTTACAAGTTTTCTTTCTGTCTTCTCTCATTCTTCTATTCCTCGTAATATTCTTGTTTACCTGCTTTGAACAATATGCAAAATACGTTGATTCATACGTAGCGATACGGAAATGAGATATAATAAGCAAATCGGTAATACATTTCGCAGGACAAATGACCCCCGTTTCACAGGCTCCCTTGACCCAAAATTATGCAACGTTTAAAGAAACTGTGATTTATCCATTAAGGAGGAAACTATGACAAAATGTATATTCTTAAAAAGTTTGCACAAAATTTATTTAAGTAAAAGTAATCGAGCACATTATACGACAGTGCCTCGTATGGCCTATTTCAACGAATAATGGAATTAAAAACATTCGTTTCATAACTGAAACGTTTTTCTCTTATCAAATTTCCTCCAGCAGGATCGTGACAATTTTTAGAGACGATGGTGTAGGACCGACGTCGACGAAGCATTCCTTCTTAGTATCTTGAAAAATATTATTTCGGTCACGCCGTACGTCGAGAATTGCACGCTGATTGGTTTCGCTACGCGACCGTTCCTCTTTCTCGAACCCAATCCGATGAGTTTACAAAATAAGTTAGGAGATTGATGGGTTTCTCTATCACTAGAAAGACTCTATTATGTAATATATAATATAATAATTATATGTCTATGGTTACGACGCGTCCCTGATTATGTTCTCTGTAAAATATCACGTAGATAGGTATATTTTATATTTTTTTCTCACTTTCTAATAATATAATTATTATATGCGTATAATAGGAGGCCATCCGAACGTAACTTCTTTATTCGCATTCTCTCTTTCGTGGCATGCATACTTTCTTCGCCTGTCATACTTTTTTTAAATTTCTACGTTACGATATATATCCCGTGTCACGCATTAAACACATTTACGCGAGAAATTGATCATTTTATTTTCTGTTTCTCCTATAAGTATTATTCATTTGCTCGCTCGCTCCTTCATTCATTCTCACTCTCTCCCTCTTTTTCTCTCGATGTAGCAATAAAATCACTAACCGGTATAATAAGTATTGACGAGTCAACGCGTAAAAACGACTGTAAGTACAACGTATTGCATTGTGATTTTGGAATTCAGCACTGTCGCTCGCAGAACAGTCGGGTCGTGCGCGCTTGGCAGTGAATAAGGTTGTCCACTTTCAGCGAGAAAACGTAGCAGCTCGAGTGCATATCGATGTCTGCCCCATCCGCGTTATATTAAGTCTATCGTAAAACTGAGGTAGCTCCATTGTGGTTCGTCACTCGCCAATTTTAATTATTACTTCTACACCGCTCAAAATAATTGTAGGAATAAATACTTGCGGCCATTGAAACATGTTTTTTGCGATTGTCGAAATTCCTATGTCTAGCATACCTGACATTTTCAACCGAGACGAACGTACAATAAAAATAATATCTCTAATTAATTTGGGCGGTGTATTTCATTTTTACTTTAAAACGCGACGTTTGACTCTCTAAGCAAGACTTCTTCGACTATTCCTTCTCTACATTCTTTCTTATTGTATTTTATCACGCCGGCTTGACTGTTCCGCGCAAGGAGGCAAATCCTTAAACCTATATAATCCGTGGAAGCTATATTATCTCGCGCTTCTGACTATGTGTAAACGTTGTGTATACATAATTATATAATAATAAATACATATCCGTCCTACACGGAAAATGTACGGTTCCCATTCAGAAAACAACTGACTCGCTTCCCGAACATCGTAAAAGTAATGCTTTGAGTAATGAGTGTGAGTATACAGCGCGAGAAGAAGACTGATATTTAATTAACGTTAAAGTTGGAGGTAGCTGATGATTTTCACAATCGTTTCTCTTCCCCTCTCGGTTTTATATCCCTGCATCAACGCATGACTCGTGAGACGGAATTGAGCTGTCGGCTATTACTTGTGACGATGCTAGATACACTAATGACTTGCATTAGTCATCTCCGGTATGTTTCTGAAACAGCTACAATTAGATTTCATCGAGTACACGCCGACTTACAAGATTCTGTGTGCACACGCCATGTTGCCACTTGCCAATGTAAAATCTCGTAACAAACAAGAAAAAACAAACAAACGAAACAAAACAGAATAGGCGCTTGGCTCGCGGAATCATCCGAGCGTCTGTTTCAACGCAAGAATTACATCTGTAGTAGTAGTAGTAAGTAAGTAATATAGTAGCAGTAGTAATAGTTTCTATAAGTATAGTATCACGGCCTGGCTGCTTCAGATTTCCTGAGTTTGTTATTACATTTACAACAATGCATTATCTAATCGTGCCCGGTTCCCGAGATGGCAGATCGCTCCCTACCGCGCAAAAATAAAAAGACGAGATAATTCGGGATCCTGATGCTGGAGGATAACGCATGATCGAATAAACTTGTCAATTTCAATTGCTATCATCTGATGATATTTGAACAAAAATGAACAAACGAGTACTGTGCAATTTCCATGATTATCAAATGCAACGATCACTGGCAGTCTTTTCGAATACAACTATGAATTATTTTTTCAGCTGCGAAATGTCAGCTTCTTATACTTTCCTGTACTTGGACAAGAAGAGAATTTCGTTTCATTGGCAGGAGCGATTATACTCGTTCTCTCCAAAGATGATAAGCGTAGCTTCTGGCAGACAATTCATGAAAGGCTTAGCCGCGTTTACGGCGTCGTTAATCCACCTTTACAATCACCGTAAAACTACGCGAAGGCGAGCATACGATTTGGTTTTTACGAGCGCGGATATGCTCGTCGTTTATTATTGTCGATGTACCGAGAGAATAACGCCTCTAACGTTGTTGACTTCGTTAATAGTACGTTCCATCATGCGTTAGCCAGCTTCTCTCACCGTTTCTCTTAGTCCAATTATCGTACAGAGAGAATATCTAATCCAAGAAAATAATGTCTTCATCGTTTATCGATTTCGAAATTATATCCTTTGATATCTTCAAGAATTATATATTTCAATTGTACACACACACGCGGCGTAATCGATAGAAGTGTGATCGATTGTTTGGATGCTTTTGATGGCGTGGGAGCTTTTACACGGTGCACACGATTATGCTTCTAACTATTATTGCAATACTGTAATTGGTGGTATTCTATATCCCAAGTGACTATTGCGAGCTATGTTAAAAAAAAACAGACTATTTAACACGTGTACCCGACTGGTTGAGTGACGGGGTGCTCTCGTAAGCGGAACGTTCGTGTAAAAATATTTAATATGTATATGTACATTTCGTATATACATACAATATATAATAATTCTGTCTGTATACATATATTTAGCTATATATAAATACTGTCGTAGAAAACTATTATCTGCAGGGTGGGGCGTGAATCTGTCACTCTGAATGGCGTACGAGCGCACCCGGCCAACACACTTTTCACTATTAGGTTTGCTTACAACATGCGCATGTATGTATACATATAAGTGTCTCGCGTTCTCAACGATTCTGTACATGTATACCGTGTATATGTATATGTGTGCTTGTATACGCATCCGTATATTACGTACATCGCGCGACGGTTAGTGAAACTGTCGGCGTGGTTTAAAAAAAGGAAAAGAAAAACGCAAATCGACGAAAAAAAATAAAGAAAACACGAAGAAGAAAGTCTATTGACGAGATCACTGTGTTTCACATCAACTATGTACGCGTGGGGGATGAACTGAAGCACTGGAGCACTTCGTATACTCTTTTCTTCTTTTATCGGCGACGAAAAAAAGAATATGAAACAATGAACGAATGTAAAAAGATAGAAGAAAAAGAAGTCTCGAATCGCGTCATGTTCGATTAAGTATTCACAATGGCACAAAGAAAACGATCAACTCGATGTTCCTTCCATTTCCCTACTTTCGTCCTCGTTTCGAATAGGTGGTTACTACAAACGTGTTTAAGAATACCCAGAAAACCTCTTAGCTTCCAACTTCCATTCGGTGTCTATTTTTTTCACTTTTAATTTTCTTTCTCTCTTGTTTTTTAAAGATTCTCCTCCTCGGTAAATACCGCGGATAAATTTGTACTCTGCGAAGAATTCTTTTGTCTCTTTCTCATTCCGTTTCTTTTTTCTTACCCTTATCTCTTGGCACTCCCGTGCCCGGATCCATAATATTTCTAGAGAGCTTATTCAAGGCAAGAAGTGGTTTCTTTGTACCGTTTAGACCTGATTTCGCGTCTCGATTGATCATTCCCGTATTGTATCTTGTACTGACGTACACGTCTCTCTCGGTCTAAAACGCGTTGTCTACTAAGCTTCCCAGTAATTTCGCGGCGCGACGATTCGTGGAGCTATCGGGCTGAAACGAGCAATTAAAAATTTCTATGTCCATAACAAGTGTTAAGTTAAAACAACACGCTCCGTGGACTAACTGATAGGAAAGACGTCGAACGAGAGCCGATCTGATTCCCTCGTTTGGATTTTGGATGGCCACATCGCGTGATTCGTATACAAATGTTTCAATCGTATACAAACTATATCGTATATAATACGTATATACAATATAAAGTTTTAAAAATTCGTGAACCACAACGTCGAGCTCGTCCCCTCTGGACCACCCCGTCAATCCAAATTATTCTGATTAAACTCGCCAACGTGCTCGTGTAATTATTGTCTTGTATGAAGAGTATACTTTTTGTTAGATAGTCTGAGCTTACTAACAAATAGGGAATTCGTACGTGGAAGAGGCGAGTCGACGTTGCACACCAAAAAATTCGCTCGTCACGCACGTTCGATCCACCAGTCAATCGTCAATTTTGATTTCTCGACACTACGTAATTCTGTTCTTTCCTCTTTTTTTTCTTTTTTCTTTTTTCCTTTCTTGGACGTATAGTCGCGCTTGAGATACACAGAAATTTACGTTTTCATCAGTGGCTGATCAAAGTCACCGAGAAAGTCCCTGTGTCTCATCGATAAAATGCTCTTACAGGCTAAGAATGGGTTAGTTAGCATATGCCGAGTATTGTGTATAATCTACTAAACCTAGACAAAAAGAAAACAGGCGCTAAAATCCGAAGAGTTTCGTCATCTACCATAATCGGTACTCTCTCATTTACTCACTGTCACTCTTTACTTTCACGCAAGAACAAAAGAGATATTAAAGGTGACAAAATAATAACCGTTATAATAAAGAACGTGAGACGGTAGAAGTGTTTCTTACACACCGTGCTGCGCCACTACGTATTGCTAATTGTAAGTTTCTCTTTTCTCCTAGTCCTAGGCGTACCTAATAAGTGTATATAGATATATATATTTTTTATACGTAATATGTCTCCTCAAGGTATACAATAAAATCAAAGTAGCTCGTGTATGCATTCAATTAGTAGGAACCATTTCAATATTATACTTTTCCGAGTCTGATCGCGGGCTAGGAGTCCGGGCCTCCCTTCTCTCTATCGTAATCGTATCACTTGAAGAACAAGAATCACGTTTAGAACGTTCATGTTGCAACAACATTTAATGTCGTCGAGCAAGTGAAATAAGGAGAAAAGTTAACTGATACATAAATAAAACCGACTGAGAGAGTTGATGGGAAGTCGGAACTAAAAGAATATGGAAGTACTGCGATGGGAAAGAAGAAGACAAGGAAGAAAATCTCGTGATTCTCGTTCCAAACTGTGACTCTATAATCATTCCCCTTACACTTCTTTACTTTCCTTTTTGTTAACTTTCAAAGAACACGAAAAAATACACGAGCAACTAATTGTGTACAAAGGTATCGTCTACAGGTAAAATATCGTGTCGTTCCCAAGGAGGGGTAGACAAACAAACTTTGAAATCGTTAAAGAACTTAAGTACTAAGTAAGTCATGGCAAGCCCTGGGATGGATTCATAATTTGATAAAAAATAAAATCTACAACGGGGCATACGTGAATTGAGAAAAGAAGGGAACGACGAAGATTTTCGATATTTACGATTCTCTAAATCGAGCAGTTTGCGTACTGCGTCGTCTAATTCTACTTCAGACTTGTTAAGCCAATCTTGTTTCATACATATTATCGTTTCATGCTATAAACGATTTCCCGTTCGTTAATCAGCATAACGAATTTTATCCAAACTTATATTCCACTCTTTCTCCACGATAAAACGAGTAGACAACTAACAATTATGATAATGACCGCGCTTCTAGCAGCGCGATTCTTACATTGGCGAGACAGGAACACGCGCGCGTTTCAATCATACCCATAACGCGTTACGGATCCGCGTACGTATAAAATGGTACAGTGCGAGCGTGTATTTTATGTACGTAATGCCGTGTAAGTGTATATTTCCGAAGTGCACGCATCTAAAAAATACAGGGGATGCTAGCTCTAAACGCTACACGTATCCACTCTACTTTTAATACGTCCTCCTCATTCTTTTTCCGTCTGCCATACGCGTATCCGTGTACATACGCATGCACGTGACGCGGTATACTAACTTCTCTATAAATCTAGACAATATATATTTTTCCTCAACATTCATATATAATAATAATAATTATTAATAATAATATAATAATATCTTCCCGGGAGTCGCGTGCCTCGCGACGGTCACCGTTCTCATCTTTTCCCTCATTTAAACTTTTCGAAAATAAAAAGAATAAAACAGTTGCCCCGGCGTCGGCATGGGTTGCTCACATACTCTCGCGTTTGCCTCGATTTTTCTAAAAACGAATTAGCTCCAGCCATGCACGACACATGATCGCAATAATGTCTTGTAACGCGACTAAAATCGTAGTAAATAACCGTAGGTTACTTCACGTTCCGATCATATCTCGCTCCGCCTTTCCCTTTTAAGATTTTCGTGAATGAGATTCGTCTTGGTCTGCCCTATCACTTATCGTTTATCGTGTTCACTGAGGTAGACAGATGGAATATTTTGAACGGGATAAAAATGTGTATGTATACGCGCATATATGTGTACATCTGTGTGTTCGTGTGTGTTCATGTGTGTTCTGATGACGTAGTAACGAAAAACTTGGTTCACTTGTGTCACGAGCGTAGGAGGAATTCGCTCACCGATCGAAATCGGGTCTCTGCCTCTGTGTCCATACGTGAGTTCTTCGTTTTATCAACTTTCTTCTTCTTCGATCTTTGGGAACAAAAATTCTATCTCTCAACAGAAAGAAAACAGGAGTAAGTCTCTACTTGAGGTAGTGGATGGATTATTTGACTGCTGAACGAAGATCCGATGCCTGGACTCGACCTGATTGAACCCAAACGCGACTCTTCGAAGCACTTCCTAATCGGTTCACGTGTTACCAAATCTGGTCACAGATTCTTGCTAGCGATGCCAACTCGTTTATTCCGCTTTAACGATCTCCGGCTCCTCGTTCTCGCTGAAGTCGTCTTCCTCGCCACCGGACGACTCAGCCTCCTCCATCAGTCCGCCGTGCCTGTCCTGCATCAAGTCTTGACGATCCTCATGCACCACGCCCGGTCCTCGACCTTCGTCTCGTCCGATCATAGGATAATCCTCAATGCCACGACTGCCCAACTTATCCATCGCGCTCATGTGAGCCATCTTAGCTGCGTGAGCAGCCGCCACGGCGGCGGCTTGCTCGGGACTCAATCCCATCGTTGCTAATCCAGAGTTCTCGGCGATAAATTGCAGGTAAGTGTCCAGGATCGCCGATCCAGTCGCGCTTGCGTTATGGTGGCTAGGATGTAAGTGTCCAGGCGGATGAAGAGGTGCCGTGTTCGGTTCACGGCTACCGTGCATGGTGTCCAGAGATTTAGCCGCTATCGCGGTCGCCGTCGAGTTCTTGGTACTGCTACTGCTGTTGCTACCACTGACTTTGGTGATCACGGTGTTGTTATTCGGCGTCGGTGATCCATACCTGAGACTCAATGGCAGAGTGAGATCCTCCGGATCGTCTCCGCCGCACACGCTGCTTCCCGCCTCAGAAGGCGCGCCACCCCGTGGTATTTCTAGTCTCATGTCACCCCGCCTGGGCCCCGTAGGACTGGCACGAGCTCGCAATTCCGCGGGACTCACCTTGACACCCGCCTTCGCCAACAGACGCGAAGCTAGATCCGGGTCAAATGGGCTTGGCATCGGTAGCACCGGCAGATCCTTGGTGCTGATGCCGCGATGCTGTCGGGACATGTGCGAGTGCAACGAGTTCCTCGACTTGGCCACGGTTCCGCATAGGACGCAACGATATCCCGGACAGATCGTGTGTTTGTCTTCCAGGTGGGTGCGTAACGTGTGCGCAGATCGATAGATCTTGCCGCATTTCGGGCAGGGGCGTGGATCCGTAGCGCGGACCCGCATCATGTCCAGACCGCGACGGCCGACTGAAAAATAAGACAAACAAAAGGCTGATGAATGCTTTCCCGTGGTGTGCAAAATTCGTCAGTCTCAGAAGTTACGATTAGTGAAAAAAAGTCCTGGGGGAGAAAAAAATCAGATGTTAAAAACAGAAGGGAAGAAAAGAAATGTTGTCTCGTTGTACAAAATGATGGCAAAGATAAATGTGAATCCAAGTGAAATAAGGATTGACGAACCAGGTTAGATTCTTTGAATACCTTTTATTGTACAAAGCATTACTTAAATAGTATATACTTCATTTCGTGTGTCTTACGTCGAATCTTACGTATGCTAGTATCTGCTAAAATAGTGCGTATGATGCTCTATACATTGTTCGCGGAACGAGTTGGCGCTTGCAAATGTGATTCTCATCAAATAATATGCAAAAGTGAACAAGGAAGAATGTTGACCTTAAGTTAAAAATAATTACAAGGCTCTGATAAGTACTCAAAAGACTATGTTATTATAGTCCTGAGAATCGTGTGATCATGTGTCTATCTCCAACCACTCGCGCAAGCGACAACTCGTTCATACAAGTATATATTTATATTTATATATTTTCTCGTAATTTATTCGCAGCGTATTCTCTAGTAACTATCGTACGTGGGTGTGTTGAATAGAACTTAATGCTTGCCTGGGAAGATATTCTTCAGCTACGGAATACTGACGAAAAAACAGAAGTCTGTAGAAAAATAAGGCTAGGCGTTGTTCGAATCTGACTGCACGTCGTGTCGCTGGTCGATCGTTCCTTCAGCGTTTTACACGGCGCGGCGCATTTTACGCGTCTGTTTAATATAATACATATGTTTCTCTACGCGTGTGTCGTAAATATACGTATTAATGTTCTTATTGCGTCGTGTTCCTTGTGATAACGATTACGGAAGCATCGCAAACTTAAAGCCGATATATCTCTTATACTTTTTGCCATCGCCCGAATATTGTTTTAGTTTTTAACCATTTTCTCCGTCCATTCTTCTGGCGCTACAATATAAATTCGACTATATCCATGTCTAAAAGATTTCTCCATTCATTTTCTACGCTTTTCCTTAAAAACTACGCTCGTTAACGTAAGGCTGGCTTACTCAGCTTTAGAGGAACATTGTTTTCTCTTGTTAAAATACGTTAACTCTAAACGTTATTATTATATGTATCCAACATCGTAGTCTCGTAATCAACGTCGACCTTATCATTATTATTATTATTATTATTATTATTACACAATCTCTATTGGTGTGACTACGTTTTAATCCCTTTCCTTTTTTTCAGGCTCTACTAGAAATACTGCTTCGTACATTTTTTTATACAAAATCAACTCTTTCTCTCTCTTCTATATGTATATATAGATTTACTCTTTATATATATATATATACTCTCTCTATATATTTTTTATTTGTATAATATATATTCCTTCTCTTCTCTTTATATATATAATATATGTATATATATATAATAATCTCCCGAATATTTACAAAATGTGCGCTTCTCAATGGGCATTAATTGTCAGGAAGAGAGATGGCTATTTGTGTCGCGTCTCGAGAATAAAGCACTGAAGAGGGATCAATCCCCTGCGTAACTCGCTGAAATAGTCTTCAACCCTCCCGCCCTCCTTGTTCTTCCCCTATTCCTCATACCCGATGGTATACTTACATTCAACCAGCTCGTAATTTAATACCAACGCGTATATAATCCTTACGAACGTTTCATAAACTCTGGCACGCGAGACTTTTTCGTCGAAACGCACCCTACACCGTGTCCAAGAAACGATAAGGTGCGTAAGATCGATAGTCGACAGAAGAACAGAGAACCGTAAAAACCCCGAAGAATGGAGAGCGAATTGAAACGATAAAAAAGAAAATAAAGCGTTAATTTCGTTTAAGAAAACCAAGTGAGAGAGAAACAAGAATGGCTACTAAAAATAGCTACGCGGGTTCAGAGCAATCGAGACAGATGCCAAGCACCCGTGTGGGGCCACTTTATCAGACGTAGGTCCATCTGAGCGTCTTGATCTGATCCCATTGCACCGGATGCTTCAAACGCATGTGGTTCCTCACGCTGTTAGGGTGCGAGAAGGTTTTCGCGCACGAAGCAACCGGACAGGTGGGCGAATCGCGCGGATAATGATGCTCCAAGTGAGCCCTCATCGTGCTGATATCCTGCAACGTTCTATAACAAAGGGGACACCTGTAACCGTGCTGCTGGTGAAGGTCGCGGATGATCTTCTGTTGCCTGTAATCTGGCGGGTTCCGTTGGTATTTGGTCGTGGTGGTTGTGTTCGCGGTCGATGACGTACTCTTCGGCTGGTCTTGCTGCTGCTGCTGCTGCTGCTGTTGCTGGTCATCTTCCTGTAGCGCCTGGTGATGATGATGGTGAGGAGGAGGAGCGGATAGTGGATGATGATGACGATGCCGATGATGTTGCTGGTGATGGCTGTGGTGGTGGTGGTAAGCCGCGCCCTCTGCTTCATCGAGCCCGTGATCTGCAACCACCACCACACCAACGTTACCACCAGCCACCACCACCATAAACCCTCAAACCCCAACCCCTAATAAAAACGGAGAGTACCGAATGCCCGCGAGTATGCCGTCCTATCTATCTATCTATCTATCTATCCATCCCATTGATTCATGCGGAATATGTATCTAGAGATCTGTTACATCTCCCGCAAATGGCTACCGGTTACTGGTTATACATATCTGCCGGAATCGCTAATTGCTCCCTCTCGCTCTCTCTTTCTGCTCGATATCGCGTGCAATTGCCAGACAGCGGACTGCGCGGAATTCGCGCAATCATCGCGTAAATCGAATGCTCAACGGAGAGATGCTTGAACGTGTCCGTACAGAATCTCACGTGCCAGATTATTACGGAAACCGTCCGATTTTCTCTCTCTCGCTCTTTGCGTGTGGATATTACACGCGCGTTATGGCTGAATACGCTCTCTACCCCCGGATATTATATTCTACGTTCTACAACAGGCTGACGCGTCTTATTCCTCTTTTGACTCGAAGGTGGCGGAGGTGTGTAAGCGTTTGTCATTATTACAATTCAACTTACAAAATATGCAATCTCATCAATAGTTTCTTGTGCCATGTGTCTTTTTACACGTGCCAAAAATCTTACTATTCGTACCATGTCTATAGTCTCTCTTATAGGGTGGAATATCGTGATTGTTTACAAGTACGATATAAAATTTTATTTTTCCTAAGTCTCGCAACTATTCGTCTGCCGTCATTGTTTGAATTTTATGGAAAATGTGAATCCGATCGTGATCTCGTTTATACAGGCGTTTAATCCGTTCGTACCGTTTTTAACTCAAGAGTGATGTATAAATACCTACTAAAAACCAGGGCATAACCTGGATTATTCCATCCTCACAAGTAAAAATAGCACGTAGAAACATCCCCGAGTAATCTCTACCGTACGTAGATAGAACATCGAAACCGATGCTAAATAAATCCACCCTAAAAGCGCCTACAAGAGCAATTTCGACCATCCTGTATCGACGAAGATCGCGGACGAGAAACGCTGAGCTTCATCTGCTCGAGAACCGTTTCTTGTGGACGTTGTTGGACAACAACGGAACGGCAGACGAGGAGGACCGTACTCATGGCAACGGCAACGACGACGACGAGGAGGGCGACTGATGCTGTTGTTGTTGCTGCGGTTGCTGCTGATTAGGATTGTTCAGACTGGGCCGTTGGTGTATCCCGTGTGCCTGAAGCTGATGATTGATCAGGTAGTGCTTGGTCTTGCACCGTTTCCCGCACACGTTGCACTGCGGCCATGTCTCCGGCGGCGGCCAATTCGAGTGGACATTTTTCACGTGCTGCCGGAGGTTGCTCGGCGACGAGTAGCTCCTGCCGCAGTAACGGCAGAGAGGCCTAGCTTCGTCGTGGCGCAGTGCCGTGTAGAGTCGCGCGAAATTCTCGACGACTTGCGTTGTTTCATTGGCGGCCGCAGCCACTGCCGCCATCGCGGCTTCCTCCCTCTTCGGCATCACCGATCCTACAACCAGGACGTGCCCGTCAGTTGATTCTGTCCCCTTTCTCTCTTTTTCGTTACTTTCTCTCTTTATATCTCGCCTTTCTCCCTTTCTCTCTCTCTGACGTTCGTTCTTACTCGACGCGTTCTCTCTGTTCCACGCACACAATTCTCGACAACCCGTTCATTCTCCTATACGTACATACACCCGTTAGGCCTTAGGCCTCTCTTTCCACAAACGCACGCTCACACAACAGTCGTATACGTGAACAGATTCTCACACGAGACCTTTTCCTCCTTCTTGCTCACTCTCTCTCTCTCTCTCTCTCTCTCCTTCTCTTTCTCCCTACAGACTCTTCGATGCTCTCTCACTTTCTCTCTCGATCGTATTCCACACCCTCAGGTCAGACACTATCGTACCCAATCGATCTAACTTCTTTCTCTCTCCCTCTCTCTCGCTCCCCTTGGCACACGTTGCGCTCCATGCATACTCGCTCTCATACCTGGACGCACACGCAAGCAGGCTACTCTCGTACTCTCAGGGCATGCCCGGTTGTAGGATGGTTGGTGTGTTGTTGTTGTTGTTGTTGTTGTAGTTGTTGTTGATGTCGATGATGTGGCTGTCAAACTGTTGATCTCGTTTCAATAAAAAGTAACGTTGACTCCTGACAATCGAAACTCGTGCGCAGATCACGCTACACCGAATTCTCTACGCACTCACTATCTTCGCCTCTTCAGATTCTAAAGTGTACTTCGGAGTATTTTTCATTGCTCTTGACCATTCTTAATTAAGCCGTAATTTTCTCATTTCGACCAGTGACAGTCGTGAGAAACAGTCACCGGTAATTCTTTATCCTAATCGTCCTTTAATTTCGTGAAAGATTCCCACAACGAGCATCCTTGCTACCTTCGTCCTCGTGCATTTCAAGCTTTCAACACCAGAGAGAGTGAGAGAAAGAGAGACAAGAGAGAGAGAAAGAGACATATAGAAAAAATGTAGAAAGAAAACAAAGAAAAGAAAAGTGTAGATGAATCTTAGAAGTAATAACGTGATAAGACAGGGTGGAGTCGTTAGAGAGAATACAAGAACGAGAAAGAGAGGTAGTGCACGTAGAAAGGAGAAGACATCCAAAAAGGAGAGAGAGTGAGCGAACTACGTAAGAACCCTCGTATTGATCCACCCTCTACGCCTCGTTACGACTATCTTTCCTACGAATCTCTAAGCAAAAGGCCTCTCCCACTTTCGTGCACGTCTCATTACGTAAAAGAAGAAGGATGTGGAGGCACAGTATGACAGGTGTGCGCCTTCGAAATTCTTTTTCACAAGCTTGCCACTCGTCGATTCGCCTGCTGTCCACCGGTTTGCGATAAATTGCGATAAATGCTTCAAATAAAAGTTGTTTTCCTTCCAACTTTGATATTTAACGAGTTACGTATGATTATTTGGCATTTTATTGATGTTGACAAAATCCGACCATCCCAGTGTCGAAACGGCGAACTTTTGGCAAAAAATTTCATTTTTCCTTAATTACTCCTAAACCGTTGAATCTACGGGAAAATTGTATAGGACCTTTCTTGTAGAGGACGACGAGATCTACAATTTCTGTATAAAAGTTTTTCGCTAGCATTAATATTTAACAAGTTATTGACGAAAAACGAAAAAACAGTTTTTTGCAAATTACTCGTTAACTATTGACACTAGCGAAAAATTTTTACATGGAAATTGTAGATCTCGTCGTCCTCTACAAGAAAGGTTATATGAAATTTTTCCGTATGTCCAACGGTTTGGGAGTTATTGGCCAAAAACGAAAATTTGGAAGAAATTGAAGGGGTACCCCTTGGAAAAATCTCGGAAAAATCGAAAATTTTTTTTTGTTGTTTATTATTAGCAATGTTCTTCCGACGTTTGATTTCTTTTTAAAAAATGCGTTTCTAAAGTGCATAAACTTTTGGGATTGACTGTATAGCCAATACATCCTTAAACAGGGAGGCACGATCGTCAATACATAAATATGTATTTATATGACAAACCGATTTAGAGAGTCGACCGCGGAAAATCGTGCTCAAAGATAATTTATATATTGATTTTGCCATTCGCGTGGGATTAAGGCCACAATAGGAGTACCAATTACAAATAACGATAATAATTAAAATACCACCTATCCTTCACATTTTGTAATACATTTCTTCATAGTACATAATAAATGTGGACATTTTATTATGAACGATTCCTTCTCATTATTTTTCTTATAAAACATTATTGACATAACGTTCAATATTGTAATGAAAAGATTTTTAATTTATTTCAGGAAACGAACGTCGAAGAGTTAGATGGAAGAGTGAAAGATCGAGCGAGGGTCGAGTAATACGTCTAGGAAAGTTTCACCCCAACAGATAGAAGCACGTAAGACAGCCAGTCGGCTGAGTAATTGTACCGGCGAGTTCGATCGATTAGGGTTGAGACGTGTACGTGCGCGCTTGATTACAACGAATCTCCGAGCCGATCGGTCGGAAGAGAGTGGTAGAACGTCGAGAACGGAGAAAGAGAGAGAGAGAGAGAACGTCCAGCAGGAAAAAAATAGAAGGGTCGGAGGAATGATGGTCGCCTGACAGAAGAATCACGAAAGTCATATGAATTGCGAACGTGTTATCGACAAATACAGAATGTTCCTAAAATACAATATCTACTCTGAGAGCAATCAAGTTTGAAACATGAACACTTCTCAGCATAAAAGAATGATGAAGATAAAGAGATTTCGTTCCTAAATTGAACACAATATTTTCGTTTTTAGCACATTCAGTATATCCGGTCGGATAAGAATTATAAGTATGATGGATCACATTAATGGAACAAAGAAGTTCAGGAAGACTAGTAAAGCCAAAATAAAGTAAGACACATTGAGCAAAGACTAATAAGTCAGATGAAACGGCAGGAAACGGTAAAGGCAGCACGGATAAGAACAACGTACAATCTCGAGGTAGAGCCAGATTGGAAATTGGAAAAATGAAAAAGCAAGAAAGAGGCGCGATTGTAAAACACAAGAAATTAGGTGCGAAGTGACAATATTATGAAACGAATGCAGAGAGTGGAACGAGCGGAGAGGAAGGTGGAAAGGAAGGAAGGAAGTAATGCTGTTGACGAGGAAGGAGCTTCAATAGCGAGGCCTGGGATGATTGCGCCAGTCCATTAGCGGCGTCGCTCCGACGAATTGCGCTGCATTAACGAGCACTCGCTTCTCAAGAAGCAGTCGGCACGCTGATTGGCTGAAGGGAAGCCGAAGATCGATGTCTTTCCGCCAAACTTCTCTCTGGCGTCTACCTTCTTTTACGCAACGTAATATCATCGGTCGATGACGACCAGCCAGGTATCAACACGGTATTCCTTAATTTTGCAACAATATTCCGAGACTGAAAGAGATCGTTCGTCTTGCTAGTCGGTCTCTTTGTCGCGAACCGGGCTTAGATCTTGGATCTTCTCAATCATGTTGACCATCGACTCCCTAGGGAGCTAATCAGTGGACGAAGATCACTGCAATCTTCCTTTACGAAGACGATTACACGGAAAGATCATCCACGGAGTTAACAAAATATTTTTGTGACAATATATCGAAGAGGGAAGAGTTTGTTAATTTTGAAGTTTATATAATACATAAAGAGTTAATATAACGTGGGCACAGTTTTCTGTTACGAAAAATGTATACTTGT
Organism: Ceratina calcarata; assembly: GCF_001652005.2. Classification (NCBI taxonomy): domain Eukaryota; kingdom Metazoa; phylum Arthropoda; class Insecta; order Hymenoptera; family Apidae; genus Ceratina; species Ceratina calcarata. The sequence goes on along the minus strand of NW_017136308.1, from coordinate 171,356 downwards.
TAGAATAAAATTTTTCGCACCAAATACTTATTACGTCCCTAATTCTCGGTATCAAATTAAGAAAATTTGCTGGGGGCAGAAAGTTGCCTACAGACGTAGTTTAGCGTATCTTCGTGTGGTCGAGCAATTCCGAAGCGATCAATAACCCCACACTTTATCTATCCCGCGTGCTGTCGAGTTCCTTCGAGCGGTTATTCCCGTCGGAAGGAACACCTGGTTTCCGGTAGCGAAGTTTCTTTAACGATCGGTTACATCGAACGCGGCTTGGCACGGCTTAGGCTTATGACAGGCTGATGTATGGGGTTCGGCGAGGTGGGACGGCCGAGACCCGGGGAGAGAAAAGTTTAATTTAGATGGCCCACGCCATTGCTTACGGACTCGTTCTCTACCCTTGCGCGCATCTACTGCCACCGCGACGCGACGCCTCTCGGCCATTTTTTACGAGTCCTCTCGTGAAGCATCGCGAAGAAAAAGGAGGACCCATCCCGCCGCTGGCGAATAACTCTCACACTCTCACCCATCTACTACTTCCGCAAGTTCTCTAGCATCTAAACGGTAAATCTGTGTTAATTAACAAAGTCGCCGCGAGAACGCGAGAATTTTGAAAGCGACGCGTTCCATGGGGATTCTACCCCCGGGAAAATGGAGGAACCTGCCAATCACGAGAAGCAAAGCCAACCCACCGACAAGATTTCTTTTTTCTCAAATTGAAAAATCGTGTCCGCCTCGAGGCGCACCGCGTACGACGCGTGACAAGACGCGTTCTCTATGCCGTTCACATTAGAGGAAAAACTATAGAGTAGGGTTGAGCCGTGGGAGTGGAAGACTAGTTCGAACGAGTTTGAACGATCGAACGGTGTGAGAGACGGGTGTTTGGACGATCGTAGGAGCCACGAAGAAGCTAAGGGTAGTTGGCGGCGGCGTCAGTGACGACGTCAGTGGGGGTAGCGCGGTGGCTCAGTGTGGCAAGGGTGGGCGTAGGGGGCAAGTGAGGGCAGATCAATGCGGACATGTGCGGGAAATTGCACAGGGATCGATCCCAGGACCCTCGGGGGAAGCACGGCCTCTCTATCCCTTTCTTTCTATCATTCCCTTCCGCTCTCGCTCTTTCTTTCCCTTTGCTCTCTGTCTCTCACTTCAACCCCCTCCGTCCTCTGCTGCTGCCCTCGTAACCGTCTCTCGTTTTCTCACAACTCGTCCGTCTCATCCTCGTTCATGAAACCGTTCCGATGATTTCTGCCTGTCGCCCAAGCGACCACGTCTTCGCATTTTTAGAAGACATTTGTTGCATCACGCGAAATCAATTCATTCAAATGCATCATATTTGCCATAGAGAGATACATGCCTCGTTCTTTCTAAATCAAGAAAATTTAGTTCGTTCGAGATAAGGTGTACGTTTCGGTAATAAATCGTACATAAGATCAACCGAGTGGAAAATCTGAGAAACGACGAGCGGCCGTTAGAAAGCGTACGAAATCTCCTCGAGGAGTCGACCCAGCGGGAATTCCGAGGAAAACGGCTGTTTCAGACAACAAAAGATCTGACACGTTAGGTGGCAATATAGCGAGGCAACAGGGAATGAGATAGAACCGTGCCCTGCAGGAGATGTTACCTTCCGCAAAATTGATGAGCAGTCGCAGGGGAAAGCGAAGGAAGGACTTCGGGGATCCTTCAGAACCCACAGAGCGTCGAAAATTCGTGACAATGGCCGTAGCGAACGTCCAACCGGGAAACTTCATGAAAGATGCAATTTACCCGGAGATCGAAAAAAGAGCCAAGATCGGATAGAAAAGTCAGGGACAAAGGAGTCGTTTGAAATAAATATTCCGGCTGGAATAAAATATCTATTCTCGACTGCTGCCGTCCTCGTGGCGTGAACCTCGATCCACTCTCTTCCCGTTTTAATTTCAAGCTCCATTTTAATTTCAAATACGCCTGTCCGCGGCTCGGGTTTTAAAATTGAAGGCGCCGCGCGAGCTTTTAATAAAAGCCTGGCCGCGTTTAATTCAGAAACTGCAACAAGAACGAACATCTAATGCGGCAATAACGAAACTCTGTAATCCCCCGCGTCCTCTCTAATCCCTTCTGGTGAACGTGAGAACCGAAAATAACCCCGCAGTCGGCGCCTCGAAACTCGCTGCCGGATAGAAAAGGTTAAAAGCTTTCTAGCAGACATCGCATTGGATCGGAGAGAAAAAAAGAAAGAGAAGGAGTGAGAAAGGGCGGGGATGGAAAAGCAGATCTCGGAGCAACTTGTTCATTTCCTGATACCGGCCACTCGTTGGAATTCAATCAAACTTGCAAAGCTTTCGAGCTGTCTGTCTGGTTGCTTCCTCGTTCAGTATCTCTCTCTCTCTCTTTCTCTCTCTCTACTTTTTTTCAGCTTTTCCGAGTACTAACCCGAGCTTAAAGCTAAAGTAAACAACGAACACGATAGATAGAGGGCTGCGAGTCTCGAGACGATAACAACAACTAGCAAAGAGCAGGAGGAACGTGGTACCTTCCTTCGTACCCGTTTGTACTCTCTCTCTAAAGAACGAAGCAGAAGAGTTTGGGAAGGAGAGAAAATTACAATCTGGCGCGAGAAAAAGTGAGAGAAAGAAAACGGGAGAGCAACGTGGAAAATCAATGTGGTCAAAGAAAGGATAGGGTGGATCAGGCGAGAGAAAGAGAACACAGATAGTGGCTGAAGACGAGGGTGTTTCCTTTATGTCGGGTCACGTCTTTAATATAGCTCGCGTGGGCGGCGGTGTCTGCGGCAGCTTAATCAATCTTCGTACTAAAGTGTGCTGCACCACCACCCCATCCATCGTTGCTGCAACCGTGAAACCCAATCTCATTCCATCGTTCGACGCGGAACAATCGATACGTTTCAGGCGGGACGAGCACGGTATTCGCGATTTCTACACGCGAAGTGTACAGAATTTACGCGATGTGGCCAAAAATTTAACGAAGTCATAATGCGAGTTTAATACGTTCCAGTTTCATAACGGTGATACGCATATTATTATGAGTTATGTAAATAGTTACTCTTGTAACTACAACGAGCGTCACGTTTTAATAATATGTATTAACTTTCGGATGAGTGCGACCTCGTTAAGTCATTACATTCTAGATCAGATAAATTAATTAGGAATAGAAAATTTCGAAGCCTGTTTCCACTAAACGTGTACATATCCCCATAGGTACGTTAGATGAGGAGCAGTCGCTGTTAATTACGGAGCAATTTAATTAAGCTGGCCGGCGCGGAAGAGAGATGAAGTAGGAGGATTTAGTTTCTTTAATTAACTCCCTCGAACACGACCGATTTTCATTTAAGCCACATCCTCCTTTCGTTTCTTAAAAAATCTTCCACGGAATTCGGATGACCCGCTCCCTCTCTCATCGTTTAGTTCCAGCTGGAAGGGATCGATAAGATGAAAATAAGAGCGATATCGGAAGACTACACGAGCGGAATGGCAAACGGATCGAGGGTCCGCCATATGACACGTGCGCTCCAGCCGTGCACCATCTCCGTTTGTCATTTTCCTTGATGGCGCGCCGAACTTTCATAATTTCGGTAGGACGTGTCGTAATCTGATACATAGCTCGAGGAAAGGTTGAACTGTATCGGCACGTCCCTGACTCTCCACCCTAGTTCTCTTGCATTCTCGACGTTAATAGAATCTCGTGTTGATTCACACATATTTAAGAAAAAATTTTCAGTTTCTTTTTACCTCTCAGCAGGTTTATCTGGATTTAGAATTAAAGAGAGCCGAAAAGTAATTTAACGTTCAGACAGGAGACTAATGCGGTTAAATTGAAAAGGGAATTGCAATTGTCAGTTGTCCAGCGTCGCAATATAGGATAGACCGCCCTTCGGGTCGGACCTCCCCTTGCTCTGCCCGCGCCACCAACACGTAGACACCACGAGGGTAAAGGCAAGAGAAAAAGGGGAGATTCCAGAACATTAAGGAGACAGGAAACAAGAAGGGCCGATGGGAAATCGGGATAAGGTGGACCATGGTCAACAGAAAAAGATAGAAAACAGCAAAGACAAAAAGTACGCAACTACGTAAGGGACGAGGGGATCCAACATTTGAATCCGACGGCGTACGCTTCTCTTATCGTGTGAGAACCCATTCTTATTCTTTCAGCGATCTACCCAGTCCACTACGGACGGCCATCATTCTTTCGGCAATACCCCAAAGCCTTCTATGTATCTGATCGTCGACGCCAAAGTGGGCCACAATATCCTTATATCCCATCTCATTTCCTGTTCTTCCGCCTCTTTGTCTTTTTCTTCAGCTATATACTTTTCCAGGTAGATTACCTATTTCCGGAGGTATGCGATCGATAATACTTTCGGTTAATAGTCGCGCGACTTATTTTTTAGAACTTTTAGTGCCAATCTTTAGTTCCCGACCAATAGAAAAACCTCTTTGGGATAAACCGTAGAAGGGAAAAGCTACACGTGACTTGACCGTATAAGAAAAAAAAAGAAGTTAGTTCTCGCGAACTTTTCTACGTGACGCACATGATATATGTGCACATGTTTCATTTTTTCAATATGGTTTCTTACGTAACTCTTCCACTCGTTTGTAGTTCTATCCCTTTTCAAAATCAAAGTTCATCGAATATAGCGTTCATACATCAAAGTATATTGCGTAAACGATCAGGGATGTTAGTGGAAGAGACACGCTATCCCTATTAGGGGAATTCGTCAGACTGATAAAAATCTGGCTGGGTTATCCGGATCGAATCCGGGTGATAGATGACTTTAATCTGCAGAAAAGGTCCGATTTTGTCTGTGCGCGTTACAATCACCAGCAAAAGTTTACAGAAGGCGAAGCACTAATTAAGGTAAGAAAGTTTTCTGAAGAACGTAATATCCACAATTTTAGGATTCGGGTTTAAAATAATGGCTGACACATGTTATTAGGTTCTAGACCACCCTGAAATCCATTAACCAATCTCTTGGGAACTTTTGAAACTTCCTTTCGAATCATCCGCATGTCTATTATCAAAATATATTTACTGCGCAATTATTCAACTCGAATTAATAGCAAAATTCTAAACGAAATGCTAAAAGCTAAAAAAAAATATATATAAAATTCAAGTGAAGAAAAAAATATTCTCCGAGGCAAAAGAAAAAAGATGAAAAGAAGTCACATACAAAACCAGGTCGTCATCTTTCTCGACAGCCGGAAGTGGAACTATTTCCTCCTTCTGACTCGGTGAAACCAAAACAGCGAGAGCTTTTAGAGCACGTTGGGTGCCAGCTCTCAAAGATGACGCAGTTTTCACGCCAAGAAATGAGAACACGGCGATCCAAGCATCTGGTTGAATGACAGGGATTGCGGAACGAAGGTAAAAACGGAGAATGCGCGGACAAAAGCGAAGGGTTAGTACGAATGAAGAGAAAGTGGAAAAGAGAGAGAGAGAGAGAGAGAGAGAGAAACAGAAGGGTGGTTGGAACAAATGCGAGTCTCCACCTCCATTTACGTCCGAACTACGAGTGTCGGGGTTGGGTAGCACGGACAGGAGATAGAAGAGATTCGTGGAAATGCCGTGGAATTGGATAAGCCGGCAGGGTTTGTTTTGCCAGGGGTTCACAACGAGGGTGATAGCCTGATCGTGCGCTAACATCGCGTGGCCTAGGCTCACTAGGGCTGGCCATCGCGTGTCTCATATAACTTTCTTCTCTTCACCTTCGAAAAACTCTGATCCGACTCTGACGTAGATACCGTTAACGACAGACAATTCGTTCTGTGAATGAAGTATGAACTGTCCAAAAATTAAAACTATGTTGCGTGATAAAAAACTTTAAATTTGGCAAATAGAGACTGCAATCTTTCTATTTAAAAGTACATTCCAGATTTATCAATGGTAAGAAGAGCGAACGAACGAATTTGAGATTTATCATACCACGTATATAATACGCGTGAAAAATAAAGGGAAAAGAAAGGAATGTCTGCTAACAAGTTGGCTTCAAGATCTAGTTGCGCATAGGAAGGCTCATCAAACACGATCCAGGAGGAACGGAGTTGAATCGTATGAAATACGTAGAAAACGAAGCAAGAGGCGGGGTGAGATCGAGGGTGGAAGAGCAAGGTGAAGTTAGGGAGGAAGTAGCGGGAGGCACTAGGTACTGTTTGTTGAATCCTCGAGATCAATACAAGCCAGTCTATCTCTTTCTGCCTCGTAATTCTGTGGGCCTAAATGTGCGCGGGCATTCGAGGTATGTGTGTGTATGTATGTGTGAAACTAGTTACACGTGTGGCTGGACTGAAAGTGCACACAAATGAGCGCATGCTGGAACGCAAGCACACGTTTTCATGCGATTGCAGCGAAATGTGACGCGCGAAGGCGAGAAGTCGACGGAGAGCGAATGGAACGCGCTGCATTTCTGGTCGCAGAGGATTTAGCCACGCGTGTCAATATTTTAAAAACACCCTAAAGAAATCTAAAAGATAAGTGCCCTGAATTCAGACACGACTCGGTCACAATCGGAAATACTTTGCCCCAATTTTGTAAAAACATATTTTCTCATACTTCGATCGATATGTATAATTACACTCTGAATGCGCAAGAATTTATTTCGTGGGTAATAGAGAAAAGTAGAATTTTTTTAAGGAAAATAAAGAAAAGAGATATTCTTGATAAGTTCGTTTTCATCAGAAGCCGTTTAGATTTCTTTAAAAATTCGCCTGAACCTCACTCGAAGTATTGCGAACATTCAAAAGGGAGTTGAATGAGGTCCTATCGACGTTCTTCAGTGAATAACACTCCCTTTTCGAGAAACTAGGCTGACGCATCTTTCTTTCTTGCTCTATCGCTATTTACGCCGATAAGGATTCCGGCAAGAATTTCAACAAGTCTTTCCGACGGCCAATCGCGGCGGTTCACTTATCGCTACCGCGAAGGATTGGCTGCGCACTGCGGTACAATACGAAAATAGGTCGGCCAATCCTCGTATCAGCACCCTCTTACGCCTTCCTTTTTACCTATCGCCACCTCCGGTCGTTTCATCCTAACTACTAGAATATTAGCAGAAGTGGAAAGAGAAACGAAAAACGAAAAAAGAAAAGACTATATCTACTAAACATCCGGTCCGGAATAACATTCTACTTACATCCCTATAGAATTTTACAATTATATACATCTACTATGATTATTAGTGCGAGGTCACAGTTGTTATTTTCAATTACGATGTCTATACAGATTGCCAGCATCCACTCTGATCAACTTTACTTTCTCCGAGCACTTTTTAAACGTCGATCAAAGGGAATACACATGTCTCGTCAATTCTCCGATCTGTCAAGGACACGCATTTCGATCACTGCTTGTCCTCGGACCATCTCTCGGGCGTCGAATACTGTTGCGTTTGCTGACCACCGCCGGAGACCGGCGGTCCCGACGACTGTTGTTGCATCTGCGTCTGCATCTGATACAACGGGTAACTCTTTCGTTTCCGTATACCATGCATCGACAGCAGATGTATCTGAAGATACTGTTTCGTTTTAAACTGCTTGCTGCATACGTGACAGGAGACGTACTCGGTCTGAACCGTATGCACATTCACGATATGCTGCTTCAAGTTCGAATTGTTCGAGTAGATTTTACCGCACTCGGGACACTTCGGTTTCCCCGATTGATTCGCGTTATCCGGTTGCTGGTGAAACCGGCGCTGCTGATGGAACAGCGCCATGCTCTCTTGAATTTTATCCTTGGCGCACGACTGAAGCATCAGATTCAGATCGTTTTTCATGCTGACGGACTGTTGCTGCTGCTGCTGCTGTTGCTGCAACGTCTGCAGATTGTTCTGCAGCTTCTGATGCATGATTGTCAGCTGTTCAGTATTTAGGCTGTTCAGGGAGTTGAGGGCATTTAAGGCTGCGTGTTGCTGCGACGCTTGGCTGGTGGCGTGGAGGTGTTGGTGATGATGATGCTGCTGGAGCAACGACGTCAGGTCCTGACCTTTCGAATTGTGAACTCCACTCTGGTAAGTTCCAGACCCGGTGTGGTCGTTCCTCGTGGAGGACGCGCCAGGCAACCAACCGGAACTTGAGCTTGAACCGTCTCCTCCAGAGGGCTGCCATCGCCCTGGAACCACCAGCCAATGTCAGTCCTCAGCCAACCTCGTACGATCCCTTAAACACTATTCAATTTTTTTCTGTCCTCCCACAGCCCTTCGTTTTCTGTTCTGCTCATTTTTCTTAATTCCGTTTTTCACTGTTTCCCTCCCCTGATTTTGCGTGTCTTTTGTTCCCTGAATATTTATGAGTCATCGTTTATATTTTTAGTTGTTCGAGATATCGGGAATATGGTTTTATCAGATATTTTTTCAATTTGTCTGTTGAACGTGATAACGTGTGTACTACATTCTTCCTCGTTGCCATTTCCGTACCTCCACCCTATTTTTTTCCATAAATGATTTTAACAGTCGATTGAATTCGTACCTCGTCGATCGACCAATTACTTCTCGTTTAGCCTCGACAAGCTTGGATGAATGGTCGTTAAAGGAATTTGAAAAGAATCGAGCTTAACATTGCAGAGCAACCCTAACGATTCTGTTTCTAGCGAAAGCAGACCATTTAGCGAAGGAAAATTAATTTCGATTTGCGGTAAACGAACTCGAAGAGCCGTCGGAGACGCAGCTCCATGACACATTGTTGCTCGTCATGTTTTCACATTTTTTTTTACTTTACTTTCTTTATTTCATCGAAAGGGAGTAAAGTTGGACAAGAGGATGCAGGGTTGTGAGAGGTACGAGAGTTCCATGCATTCAACGCAACAACGAGAGACCAGAGTCTTGAGGGAATTGACGAGAGGATACTATAGTTTGGGCCATGAAATCGTAATAAACCGTAAAATCGGATCAGTAATTTTAACCACTTACCGTAATTCGGATCCTGATTCGCCGCATGGATCCCGGATGGTCCTGGTATCAGCCCTGCAATTATCAATTATCATGATTACATGAATGTTCCATACTTATATTAAATCCAAACACAGTCTATTAATACATAATATTGCTTTATAGTAATTATATATGATGAAAAAGTAATGTGGTTATTTCATGTCAAAGTCCAAATATGTGTAAAATTTGTTTCGAAAAATAATTATAAATAATGACATTAATATTTATAAACGGATTTTTTTAGTTGAAAATTTATTTTATCAAATCAAAGGTATTGCACTCATTCATTTGCCATCGTAGAGGAACGCCATATTATAAGTCTCGAAATAAAATACATATACAGTACCTGGTATTCCCAAAAGCGCAGTAGGAAACGAGTTACGATGATGCTCTATAGAATCACTGAGAATGTCGCTCGGCTCGGTCTTCACGGAATTTAGAATACTGTCATTGTTCGACATCTCTTCCTCGTTGTCCGACATGGAGTTTGAATCCTCGCCAGTGGATTGTGCCTGTAATCAACAATAATCCTCTTTTCTTTATTCAATCCTCATAAGTTCTCCATAAGGCTATCAATCAAATAAAAATTCAATTTTTACCTGTACATTGTTGGTGGGCGTCGTGTGTATCGTGGGTCCCCCTTCCAGTGCCTGTCCCAAAAGCGACTCTTGGAGGTCCGACTTTTGTTCTACGTGGTTACCCAGTGGTGGACTGTAGCTTCTAGGTCTCTTCTCTGGTGGCGGACTCAAACCACTCTCGTTCAAGTCACCCCTGCCATTGTCTTGCCAAGGGTTACGCGGTGTCGTCTGTCAGACATAAAACAATTCCAATATTTCACTTAAACAAATAAATTTGAGAAATGTCGATGTTTCGATGAAGAGAATTAATAATTACCGGTGCACTACCGTTGTTGCCACCGGACGAGGAGGGGGGTGGGATTTTCGCGGTAGCTGCACCGCTATTCACATCGGCTAATCCTCGAACCTGAAGCATTTGTGCAGTCTTCAGAAACGCGGCCAGCTGCTCCTGGCCCACGTGAACCTCGCCGTGGTACATGAAGCGCAGCAGCGATTCCATGTCCGACGAAGCAACGTCCCTCAGGATCACTATCGGGTGTTGACATGGGTTGGCCTGTAGCGAACGAATAAAAAACCAAAGAAAAAAAAAATTAGGCACGCCGAATTCGAATAACGAAAATTAAATTTTAGATTGCGCTATGCGGAGCGTGCGTTGATTATGATCGATGTCGGCCGGCCGGACGAATCTCGTTCATGTAAATCAGTTAATCCTATTTATCAGTCCGTTCGGTCCGGCCAGACCTGGTCAATTGATTTACAACGACGATTTACAACCACGACACGTATAACGAGCAACGTTTAATCCATGTCGTTGGTATCTTCCGCGCAGCTTTCAACTCCGCGGACTATAAGCTCTAGCATAACGACATCCTTCTCTTTTCCCCGACGTTTTCTTTCAACGCTCTGACCTATAAATTGACCACAACCGTATGAACGCGGCCTTGCAATAGGGATGATCGTGGACGATGGGAATTTATATGGACGCAGGCATACATATAGGAAGCACTTACACGTTAGAGGCGTTCTCGCCGATCTATGCATGTCCCGGCAATATACGGTGTTGACTGCCATTAACGGCATCGGTATTAATTATAATTAATGATTACTGGGGCTCTCCGTACCAACACCACCACCGTTTATTTCCGAGCAACGCAACCTACGCATATAGAAGTCGTCTGCGCGGAAGAATGTTAGAGAAATGGGCGTTGAAATGCCTATTCTTGCACGGTTGTTCGATTCGATTACATACCATTTCGAAATGGCGGTAGTAGTGCTAAAAGCGCGGGACGGGTATATTCATTATTGTCAGTTCGCCGGTATGGACTTACCAGAGCGGTTATAATCATTCCCGGTTTTGTAATATCGACCGGTTGAAACCCGAAGCCGTAGATTGGTTCGAATTTTCTTTTTCGTTTTGCTCTTAGATCGTCTGGACGTCGCGTGACAGCAATAACCGGATTGCTATGCGATCCGTTCCGAAAATCTGTATTCGCTTTAGAATATTTTTAGATCGTCTGTATTTTAAGAAACTGGAGTAATTTTCATATATTATAGAGCGCGACATAAGAATAACGGAAGTAGGCGCTCGAGATAAAAAATATCAAGAACGATACGTTAATCTAGTAAAAACAATGATACGTATTATAAATCGTTCAATTTACGACCAGAATACTAACGTGATTCAAAAACACCCGAACATAGCGGAGAATGAATCACGATGGAGCCTTCGTAAATATCAGAGCTTACGTGCCAATGACCATTTCCCCTTTAACGAATAAAACGGCTGTATTTTAGATACAATTCTGTACACATACTCATAATAAACGATTTTGAAGAGGACAAAGTTTCACAGAGATCTTATAAAATAAAGCTGAAAGTGCTGTGTAAAGTTTCTTGTAAGTAATATTTATTCAAATTGTTTTAAGAATGCTGATTCATGTTTTACTTTTAATTTCAATACACAAAGATACATTAACAACCATATTATGCTAAATATTTAGCAAACATATTTGTCGATAGGATAACTAATTTAATGAATACTGCTATTGATGATTAAATTTTAATTATTAATTGCAACATCAATTAAGCCCCAAAAATTGATTATCATCAGTTTTAATTTGTAATAACATATGTTAACAATGATAAAAAATGTTAACAATGATTAATTCATTAGCGTAATATTATAAATGCTTATTATTAGATAGTGGATATGAAAAATGCCAGTCACGTACAAAAATGCACAAAACATTTAAAAGTGAGCGCATACTAAAAGGGCTAAATGATAAAATAAATGTCTATTTAAAATGCATAAATGTGTTAATCGTTTTGCGTACAAATCAGCTGAATCTGCTTACTATATTCGATCTTTCAATTCGATTTCGTCTGTCCATAATCAATCGTTTCGATCGCATAAGTTATTGCTAAACTGAAGCGTTAGAAACTGTGAACGATGTAGATTATGTAGACGGAAGGATCGTGAATCTGAGGTTACCCAGTATAATTGAAATAATCGTCGCGGAAAGTATCTGTGATTCGTAGGTGCGCGGATGATGAACACAAAGAACGCGAACCCGCCGCCGTCTACACGAGCGGGAGTAACGAAAAAGGCAGGAAGAGAAAGGGAACACCGAGAACTCCAATATGGACTCCTTTATCGCATTAACCAATTTAATTAACAACTTTGAGACGGACTCCCTCTCCCCGCTAATTAGACCTAACGCGATTAAAACGCTTCAATAATTAATTGTATGGATGCTCGTGCGTTGTGGACGTGCACGAGACACTGACGAACAAGTAATTGTTCTGTTTTCGCTGTAAACCGCAACTTTGAACATAGTTTGTAATGTTCTGATAAGGATATCGTGAATAAGTAATACTATCTTACAGATATTACCTCGATCTCAGTGGGAGACGTAATGTCGAAATTAAATCGAACGTAAGTAGACACGTCGATGCCGGACACGTAATAATACCCGAGCGACGTGCCGGTTTGCGAGCGGGGAATTATATTTCGCGCACGCATTCCGTCAACAACCACGGAAAAAGTACGTTTCCAGCGCGTCGTGACGACGCTGGGACGCATGATTAAAGGCGAGTTTACCAACCGGTAATGCAACGCCATTTACTGTCTGTTTTATTGTCGTACATGCTTCACTTCTCAACTCGCGCTTAAACGGCTAGGTACGGCGGTCGCGATTAAAAATTAAAAAGACTTCCATTTTCATCGTCGAGCTCTTCTTACTCACGATTGAAACGAGGCAAACGGGCAAAGTTGGAATGAAACTAGCGAAAGTTTGAATTAAATTTTCGCAGAGTTATCGACAATTTTCTAAAAGCGAATCGGACCCGGTAGCTAGGTTGTATCCCCGGTTTCCGTTATTCCCGCCGAATATTAATATCCTTATAAATAAAAGAGATGAGAATTTCAAGTTAAAGTTCAACGCGTATCGGAAAAAGAGACCGTGTGTAATTAACGACGTATTCAATCCATTAAAGACGATGCCCCCGTTGAAAACGGTGAAACTTCAATTTGAATTTCGAGATAACCGAACAATTAATTATTACTCTATCTCGCTACCATTTTATTCTCATTAAAAACGCATCAACCTGCTCTCGGAAGCCCTGGTTATCGGTAACCGCGATCTAAAAACGAAGAACCAAGTAATTGCTTATATTATGCCATACACGCATTCCGCAACTAGCGCGGTTTTATTTCCCTCCCGGTTCACCTTCATTGTGTCCCATAACGTTCTCCTTTATCTCCATTAATCAATTATCGAGCGGGCTCCGATCGCGAGCCACGCCGCGCACCGCGGTGATGAAAAACTGCCGCCTTAATCGATCTTCCCTGCTCTTGCATTACTTACGGGTTTTTAGAAAGCGGACGCTCTGGATTCCAGCGTGATCTAGCTCCTCGCACACAGATGGCTAGAGAATTATAGCTAGATCGGACTCGCGGACCTGCTGCTGCTGATATACATGCATTATATGCGCGGAGAGGTACGGTCTTAGCGCGAACTATTCGAAGAAAATTTCTAGTCCGCCGTGTTGTGCCATGAGCGTGACTACAAAAGCGTCGTAATAAAGCAGGCAAGAGGTTTCCCACGTTTCGCGGTATCTCGCATCGCGCTGTTTAAAGCGCGAATCCGTAGAAAACGTCGGCTGATGAGAATTAACGCGGAAAAATGAGAGGAATTATTACCGGGGGGGATCGTGTATCATTGAACTTCGTGCCGTCGTGCGACTCCGTTTCGCGATTAACTATGTCTGATCTTCTAAATTTATGTTCTCCTTGCTACCGTTTTATTGGCCAACAGTCAATGCGGATCTCGTGCCTCGAAACACTTCCAATAAAAAATCTTAATCATAAACTCTTGGATCACTTTAATACGTCGTATGCTCCTATTTCAGTATATTTTACAACTAATCTAACGTACGTATGAGTATCCACATTATTCGAATCTTTTTATAGTGTCAGTAAAATATTGAACAGAATAATTGATGTACCATAAGAATCAGTAAGTTCAAACCGTTTGTACGGATGTTAAAAGTTTGATGGTAATAGCGTCAAAGATGACTGTTTAAATGGACAAGGACAGAAATGGCGAGGTGTTTATGTCGATGAGCGTTTGAAAAAAGTTCACCTAATCGCGCGTCGCAGCTGTACTGTGATCGCATGTACGCGAAGCACCCCAACTAAAGCGTAAGTAGAAAAGTAGATACGATTGCATGGTTTCTGATCCGATTATGCAGTGAACGCGCAGCCGTCATGGCTTCGCGAAACATATCTGCCCCGTCGTTAGTCTATCGGTCACACGCTCAGCCATCTGTGTACGGACGAACGCACGGACACAGAGAATGGTCCACGTGTACACATGACCATCCGTTATCTGCTTATCTAGATAGTTGATGTTTCACTGACGCATGTTTTAAGCTTTCCTCGCATTAACCAGTCAAATCGCTAGCCAACTGCGAAGGGTGCTGAAGTATCGATCAAACTTTACACAGTTACTTGCTTTCCTTTTTTTCGTCGCCTCTAATTTTACCTTATACTCCCTTTAGTACAACCCAGAGAAATCTACGACGTAAGACATTCTAAATCTAGGTTTCCAGACATGCATAATAAATGACAGAACTTCTATAATTTACGTAGTTGCCAATTTTACACTTTAGTCAAGTTTTGACATAAACTGTGTCTCTGACGACAGGACTTCGTAGTTATACATATACTGAGGTATATATAGAGCGAAACGTAAAATTATGAGATATTAATGAGCAAAACGAATGAATCGAAAAATGCGTGTAGTATTGGAACAATAATAGTGTAGTACACGCGACGCTTCTCCTTGAACGTAGTTTTCCAGAGTCAGGCTGTGTGCAGGAATGCGCGCACGTACAACTACGCACTTCCGTTGATAAAAATACACGCCGGGTATAATGTGTCTCTCGGTACACGCGCGACCGTCGTCATTTCGCTTGGCTTGTACTTGTTCCCGCGGACGCCGGAAACAGAGTAAACAGAGAAACCGAGAGAAAAATGAAGAAGAACGGAGGTAACATGTTCAGCAAACAGAGCAAACAGAGCGAGAAAGAAGAGAGAGAGAGAGAGAGAGAGGAAAAAACGGGGGAAATAAAGAGACGAACGTCTGTGGAGGACTAAGGAATGAACACGTTATACGCACACGCAGCACAATAATATGCCGGCGATAATTTGCTGGCCGCATGTGCGCGACTGGCTGTGCCCTGGCACGACATTAAGCGTAATGCGAGTGCACCGTGTGCATAGACGCCGCATTAACGAAAAACGAGAATACCGAAGGTTTATTAGAGACGTAGCACGTTTACGCGGCGAGCAACGGTTGACCACGATGGAAATTAAATACGCGCGTAAGAAGAGTTGTGATGCACAGGGAAACGTTGCGACCGCGTGTCTGTCCCCGTCCGGCTTTCCGTTTTCTCTCGGATCCGTGCATTCAGCGTACCCGCAAATTGACACGAGCACCGCGGTATATATATTTAGATGTGCCGACCGGTCGGTGGGAGGCAAGATATTTTAAAATATGAAGACACGCGGAGCAAGATGCAATCCGCGTTAAGCCACCGGGCTGGAAATAAAATTCGAATATCGATACCAACAACTGGATCAATTATGCCGGAGACCATTCGAGACCAGGGATGTTTTAAATATTTCAGGAAACACTTAACGGCTGAAAGTATCAGAAATACATATTTCGAATTCCCAAGTCTTTGACGTTCCCATAACAGCATCTGTAATTCATAGTTACCTACGCGAGGAATGCTCTATACTGTTATTTCAGCTATCAGTCTGGCTGATCTTCGCGCATTTTAAATTCACGCCGTCTATTCACGTTTCGGATCGAGAGGACGCTTTCGATTCGAGCTGGCCGGATAAATTACCCGCAGCTATACACACACGCGGGTTCTCTGTAATAGCGCGCGTAGGAGCCACAGCGAAGGGTACACGCTGGGTACCATACCTAGACGAATGCGCGTTTAATACGGGCGCCGGGTGTTCACCTACGGCACCGCGACGCGACGCGCACGCACACTCGTGCGCGCGGTTCTCCTCTCTCGTTTCTCCGGCCGGCGTCAGATGGAAATTGCCGATCCGATATGCAAATAGCCACGGTGACCACTAATGCGTGGTTAACGGTAACGTTATTAACGGATCGTTACACGATGTCCGGCCGACGTAGGTGTACGCGAGCGTAATTATTCGTGCACGCTTCTATTTCACGCTCGCGGCGCGGGCGTTCGTTCCCGACGCGTACGTTGTCCCCCCATCCGCGTTCCATGACGGAAATTGAGATTTATTGAAGAAAAAATCGTATTTAACAGGTAGTCGCGTTACGGGAGAAAGAAAATCTGTTACCCTGTGTGATACCTGAACATACGGTTAAGCGACTGTGTACATACTACGGGGATTTTGATTTATTCGCGTGGCGATTACGAATGAAGTGTACGAATGGTTTAATCTATCGCCACTAAATTTAACGTGTACAGTTTCGATAAGATTTCCTGATAAGATGTACTGACCAGGTGTTCCTGAAATAGCGGGGTGATGCAATGACGGAGTAACTACATATTATGAATAATCAGGTTGGAACGAAAATTGAACGCGACCGATTCTATGATTAATTTACCGTGGATGAATGCGAATATACCTTGTCGTGGATAGACCACGGCGGTGGATATTGCGTGAAAGTGACTCAGATGAAATTCTCAAAATAAAAAGCTGTGCGTACCGCTAATGGATCAGCGAAATCATGTTACTGGCATTTTTTTAAGTAACCACGTGGAGGGGGAAGATAAAAATTAGGATAGACGTGAGAGTGCGTTGCCACAAAGGTGATTCACCTCTGTATTTCCAGCAAGCAATACTAATATAATACTGAGTGAGTGAGACATCAGAAAAGGACCGAGAGATGAGCGTACGGACGTTGAAAAGGTTTCTCTCAAAACGCGGCACAGCTACACCCCACGCTCGAATCGGCCAAACAAAAGAATATTAATGTATTGTCGCGAACCGATGGAGAAAAAATATACGAAAAAGTCGGTGTGACGGTTGCTGGTATGTCACGGGACGGAAAAAACTATGTTTTGTTTAACCAGTGACTCAGTGGCGAAAGAGAAGTGAGAACAAAGAGGCCCTTGTCGTGCTCGCAGATAGTAATTATGCGGAGGACATGCATTTCGCGAAACATGAAAACAACTGCCTGGTGCAATTAATCAGGATCGTCTTATCAGAAACGGTGAACGAACTAATTGCGGATAACAAAGGGTCGCCCGAAATCTAGTTAGTCGACCAAAAGAAGCTCGATTTATCACAACGTTAACGCAAATGGAGAAGTGACACCGACACCACGTCCTTTTATGACACGCGGTCCAGAAACTAAATCGAAAAAGAAAAAATTAATCCTGAGTCTCTCGTATACGTGTTTCTCCTCCGGCTTTCTCCGGATTTCGTGCGAGCCGAATGTCGCCGCTCGAATTCTTGAATTACACGCTAACATATATAGCAACATCTTCTGGCGAGCACATTTATAAAGTAACACGCCGCGTGCTTCTGGTGAGCACTCGAAGAAGCAATAGGGTTGGAGTGCTTCGTCTTCTTTTCGATCCCCTGTGTGACTCACTTTATTCTTTTCTCTCTTTCCGCCTCCGCCTTCCCGCCCCTCGGAGCCGCCCCCCCGTCCCGCTCTGGCTAACACTTCGGGAAGGAGACACGCACGCACGCACGAAGAGGAGGCACACACAGAATTTATTACGGTGCGGTGGCCGGTCTTATTTTAAGACTAGCGATCAGCAACACGCGTATTTCGTGTGTGCACGCACACGCGCGACGAAATCACACACTCGTATGTACACACGTACGTGTGTATGCTTTTCTGTTCGTTTTGTGTCAGTACGGAGTACTTACGGGGACGAGTCAATGGATATTATAGTCGACAGATGTACTACGGCTGTCTAAATTCAACGCCACGGTCTCGAGACCGAAAACTTTTCTACGCTCCACTTTGAACTGTTCAGAGTCGACATGGCGCTATAGCCTAATTACGAGAATCGTTCGAATTTTGTTTACCGAACTGACGAAATCCAACAGACTTTGGTCGACGTCACGAGGGAATCAATTTTATTGGATACGTGCGAGTGTAGGATGTACGTAGAAAATTGTCAAACGAAGGGCTGCGGAGATTCATTTTGCGTGAGCTATTATTCTGATATAACACAATGAGAATCGTTTAGGCTGGCGTACATTGGATTAAGTAGGTATTTTAATTCGTGGAATGATTCATTATTTTTTGTAAGGTCAACTGAATATGCGTTTTACGTGTGAACCAAAAAAGTTGTCTACTGGTAATAATGACTTTGTAGCAGTAATTGTAATCGTTAACAACGTGAACGTTTTATTGATGCGACAGTGTTGCAAATCATCATTCGATATACAATTGCGAGTATTGCAACAATTTTACGCTGTTGAATATTTTACTATTTTATAAAGTACATAATCATTCACAGTCGCAAATAGATAAAATAAATTATTCAAACCAGCGTGCGAGCCTCAGGGATACAAAGTAGAAAGGCTCGGTATCCAATACGATATTCGGCATCTTCCATCTTAATTTATTTTTAATGCGAAATCACGGCAACCGAGTAAAGGTCGCGCATAAAATTTACAATCGTTAAATGCCATCGATTACCGCCGACGGGGACACACAGAGAAATTCTAGTTATTCTTCATTGCGATGCAGTCGCAAAATATTTTAACGAACCCGCGGTGATTCCAGTTATTCGTACACATGTTTAGATCGATCAAAAAAATGAAGTTGAAAAAGGAAATCGAGGAAGAAAGACTGCTACGTTGCCGTATTACTTGTATCCATGTTTAATTAATTCCGGCAACGGTATAGCTTCGCGTCAGACCATACGTCAACCATCGCGACAGATCGTTGGAACTAACGCCTCGTTTCGAGCGAAGTAAGAAAAAGTAAACGAGAGAATGAGCGAATGAAAAAAGGAGGAGGAAGGAAAAACGAAAGAAATTAGGGCGTGAGCTGATCCATCGTATTTCTAATCCGAGAACTTCGTTTGGAGCTATAGGTGCGGCCCATTAATGGAGCCTCGAGAGAAATACGCGGGTTAGAGGGGTTAAATGAGTTTGTATATCCGAGACAACGTCATGAAATCGTGCCATGTTTTCCTTTAAGGCAGCTCCTATGGAACCACTTACGCGGCACGTACGCGTACATTAAAGCACGCGCTACCAGGCCGCTTAATGCGTGCCGCATTTGCGTTTCTTAGGCCTGAGGTCTACGTAAGTAGTACAGACATTCTGTCGCTCAATCGATTCAAACGCTACACCAGGGAACAAGTCTAAGGAAGCTGTGAATTAAAAGAACGTTTGGAAATTTTATCGATTTTAGTTAATAATACGACATAATAATTATAATCAATAAACGCTTTGTATGACTAGCGTCTACTTTAAATACAGAAATTACTAATTTAAATGTCACATTTAATGATGTGATATAGAATTATCTTTGTTAGAGTTAGACAATACCCAGCTGGTATTTTGGTGAATTATAATTTAAATTGGTGCCAGAGCGTTCGCCAAAAGTTCGATTACTGAGCAACGATTCATCGAACATTGGATTAGCGGGCCGGTATTATCTAGTACTGGAAAGCAAACATCCTGTGTAGACGTTAATTTACGTTCCTATATCGTCGGATAATTAGTCCATATTTGCCAAGCTAACGCACACCAGCGTAAATACCAGAAGCATGCTACTAATTATAAAGCAATAAATTGATTGGAAAACGGCTCAGTCATTATCAAAGTTCAAATTAGACGTGCAAAAAAGAAGGAAGAAGGCGTGTACTGCAATAAACTTTCACCGATAATTAATAACTTAGCAAAATAATAATTTCTTGCCGATCCTCAGAACCACAGAATATCCTAATGCGTACAGCTGTACTTAATTTCGTTTCCAAACAAAAGAAAACGTCGTGAAACTATATAACCGTGACAGTCTGAAGAAACTGATCGCAATAAGTAATAACGCGTTTTCCTTAGCTATTCCTGGCGTTCGAGACACGTTGAACCGTACAATTATAATCCGACCATATAGCCGGTTACGCTCGCCTCTGGTTAATCGGGGATACCCGCACGCTCGTAAGTTTCCATCGGATCGTTACTCGCCGGCTGGCTGGTGAGAATCATTACCCGCCTGCCATTATGCGACTCACTTTTTGCCCGGCGCGCGTACGTACGTGGGTGTTGCTAGACATGACGCACGTAATCGTAAACAGCCGTGACGCTGCGAGCCGGAAGAGGCAAGAAGCTTTGATTGGACCCTGGTTCAACTTGCTTATCTAGCGTGATTCCAAGAATAATATAAAATACGATATTTTCGACTTCGTATCGAGGCTGATACTCCGAGCTTGATTAGCCTATCTCGATATCGATAAGTTATACGTGATGTTCGATGATCCTTATCATGTAATCCCAAGATATTCAAGGAAAGTGCTTATACGATTATACTGACACATAATTCATTCTAGAATAATTTTTCATTTCCTGCGTTTAGCAATGCTTAGGACGTATATAACTGTTCAACGACGTCCAACCGGATATTTATGAATTTCGATTCGTCCGTAGATTGGAAACGTTTTCCAGGATCATTGCTATCAACCGCGTAAATAACCCGTTGCAATATGTTGCACGTAGAGCAGCGAGATTTCCTCACGGTATCTTCGCGCGGTGTCTCTTTTACACGCTCGTAAATTACACGCTGGATCTCAAAGTGATTCCCTTTCTTACATCCAGCCGGGTCGTATCATTTCGTCGTCGATCCGTACGATCTTGAGGCGCTCCGAGTAGAAAATAGAAACAACGATCCTCTTCGAGCAACAGCCCTTCGCCCCACCCCCCTCCTCCCCTGAGACGTTAAGGTTCTCGTTACAGTCGCGTTTCGAATCACCACCCGTTAACCGGAAACAAACGAGACCGTCCCGTATATTTCCAGCATATGTTCCTATCCTCTTCTCTTTCCCGTCTATACAGCTTTTATTTCTTCGATTCTTTCTCTTTTTCTTTCCGAACCAACATTCGTCTCTCTCTCTCTCTGTCGTATCAGGAGCGCCTCGGCGGCGCGCATCGTTGGTAAATTTAAATGTGACCGGTCACGGGATGAGAACCGCAAGTGTCGCGCTTCGGGTAAGTACGTGAGGGTGAGAGTGCAATGAGAGCGAGCGCACGTACTCACGCACACGCGCGTACCGCGTCCTGTGTACGCCTTTAAATATAGAATATGGAGCACCTTGCCCGCCACCGCGACGACTCGATGGGATTGTGCAAGCGTAATTTTCTGTTCCCTGCACTCACCACCACGAGTCTCCGTGAGCTTTACGACGCGTCTTCGTCTTCCATCGGAGTTTCTCCGTGTTTTCTCTCGAAACAGATTCTCCCCGTCCAGGGAGCAAAGCCGAGTCTCGAGCCGGGAATTAAATTTTATACTAAACGAAGCTATAAAGTATTCGCCTCGAATCAGTGTTTAATTAAAGTATATAAAAAGCTTCTTCTGCTTGAATGAACTGAAGATTCAATTACACAGTGTCCAATGCATGTTTTGTCTGAATTTCGAAATAATATGAAACACTGTTTAAATGAATCCTGTGCTTGTTGTACCACTGTTGACAATCATTGTACAAGTCAAATTTAATTATAACCTATTTCTAATTCATCTAATCTTATTTCAGCATACAGACCCCGCTTATTATTTTCACGTAGCACGCGTGGGCCGTTCTCCTCTTTTGTTGGATTGGGTTGTGGATACGCGACCGATTTCTTGCGATTAATATAGCAGTGGCACCCGTTAAGTCTACGATTCCGTGAACACAATAACGAGTCGCACGAAACAGACTGCTTCCACTAATTCTCTGACCAACGCGACGTGGCGTTACGCGATTCTTCACGAGACGTTTTAAATATTCATTGTGTCTCGTAAAGTCACTGTGCAGCGTCAACACACCGTAAACCATGATTTTATACGAGCCATTATTATCCACCGTGGAAGATGCAAGTTTTCCTTTATCAATGACCGCATACTGCTGCAGTTCCTTCAATGAAGCACACGGATCGAACGCAACGTGACTCGGTCTTACGTTTCGTTCACCAACATTAATAATGTTTGATTGCAAATGATACAGAGTTCGATTATATTTGTTCAGAAACTCAGTGGCCTTTGAAAATGTAACTAATGGATGTCGTTTCGTTTTACAATCGCAGAAATCGCGACAGATTTGATATCATATATTCCTTCCAGCTTTGTGCCTCGATTACGTGGGGCTGTCAGACGGAAAGGTACGGTGCAATTTATATCGACGATAGGCTCACCTTAATTACTCGGTTTTCTTGTATCAATGAATGTGACCGCGGATCGGTACGATCACAACGAAACTCAACGATAAACTACGAGGAAACTAGTCGAGCCTGTTTTCTGTAATATCCCTCCGTTCTTCTTTCGCCACAGTGTAGAGAGACACGCCTTTCAGAGTCTGTCACGCTTGGAGATAACTGCATTAATGCTCCAAACAACCATGATGACCGCTTGCGAGGGATTAATCTCCGCGGAACTTCGTGTTTGAATTACCGTAACTTCTCCTGTTATTTCGCATGAACATGATTGACACACGATTCCAGAAAGGTTTTACTATATGCCGTCGTACTCTTATTTTTTTGTATAGTTCAACAGATTCATCCTATTATAATGTATCCGGATAATACTGGAAAGATTATAGTTTTCAAAATGTGCGTGAACTTCGGATGCCCCGCAGGTAACAGCTTCCCTTTATCAGATTATTTTAATTGAAAAGTGATTTGCAATCCAAATCACTTTAATCATGCTCTATCCTGAAAACTCGTGCATTTACATGATCTATCGTTTAGGTGCAATGCGTTATTGATCCGGGACAGGTTGAAATTTATTATCGATGGCAGGGTTGCGTACTTACGGATAGACGCGGATCGCGTTTTGGCAAATACCATCGCGGGCGTAGTCGATAACTCAGTGATTCGTCATCGACTGCCGGCCGATAGTCAAATGAACGGCGCTGTCGTAAATCGCTGCACCGGTGTGCACTACTAACGCATAAATCAAAACGCGCACGGCTGTCAGCTGTTTCAGGCAGACTCGTTATCGTTGCGTCACGCGCACGCGATATCGAGTACACGCGAAAATAATCCCGACAAAAATACACAACGCCGTACTGGACCGACACACAACATCGGCATACTCATTATTAATCCTTTGCTAATTGCGCCAACCACTTATTTCAACCACCTTTTCCCTATCTACTTATATCTCTACGAGCAACAAATAAATAGAGCAACGATAACTGGCGAAACGATGTGTCTATGGATATTATGAAGCTTCGAACGTCATAGAGATACCGGTGAAAGTACAGATATGTGTATATGCAATAACGACGATATTAATGAGTGTAAAAGACTCCACCTTCGTGGCCACGCAATGATTGTTTTTTATTACATCGTCCGCGTGACTTATATTTAAATTGCACGGTACCACTACATATATACATATGTGTAGTGTACACTGTTACCAGTCCGGCAGCTTCTGTACGCTGTCATGACGCAAACACGGGGACGTATCATCGCGTTACTCTATCATCGAGACCGAGTAAGTATGTATGTACGTTCATACGTACGTAGTACCGCGTCCGACACTTAAAATCAATTAGCTGTATGCGTCAATTAGAAAGTCAGATGGCCTCGTTGATGTCAATTCTTCGCCTAGCCGAACTTTGGAACGTGAGACAATCGTTCTGCTTGTATCGTAGCCTGTATTTTAGCCGTGATTGATATTGGCAACAGTGTTAATGTGTAGAAAATTTCGAAGCGGGGATTAGATTTTCAATGTCTACGTTAATAATTCCACTTTTAAGCTGTAATTTTTTATCCCGGATGAAATGGAATTATTGAACTACGACGATCGCGACAGTTCTATCTAGGTTACTTGATTTATACCTCTAGAGAAAAAATTTAACTACCTGAGCCTATCGCATAAATACCCGACGATACTTGACCGAAATTCTTAGAATATCCACACGCATCTAACTTTTCAGAGTTTATGTCTCTATTCCATATTAATTTTATGAAAACATTAAAAATTAATTACTACGGCACGGAATGATTTCCACTTGCAGAGAGATTAACATTTTTCTTCGTCCGTGTTTGTTTTTTATCGTTTTAATTATCTGTAATTAATTAATCCGATACAACTTTCATTTCTTATTTTTATTCTTTTTATTTTTCTGTGCTGCATCATGACACAATTTTAATGCGTTTAATTATTCATTATACTATTATTATGGAGGCTGGTATGCGTAAATAAGGAACGACACTTCTATTAATTAATTTCACTAATTGTTCTGAACTTGTTACGAGGCAGTTAATCCTTGGAGAACAATGGGGACACCTCGTCCGAGAGCACGATTTATAGGATGAATCCCCTTCGGGGGACAGCGACGAAAGTTATCGATCAAGACAGAATTCAAGTAAATGGGTTCTGGAAGAGGTGGATGCGATGGGCGATGTCGTGACGACACGTTTAAGAGATTGATAGCTCCTTGGCAAGAACGGTTCGAGTCGTTTGACGTCGACAGTCTGTGCCGCGGTGTTATTATGTAAATCTGACCGGAAGTCCTTCCTGGATTCTTACCCCGCCGTCAAGAGAACGTAATTACGCTCTTCCGCTCTCAAAATTGCCACAGGGATGTTTCGTCCGAATTTAACACGCGCATCAGCTGCATTACGCGCACGCGGTGCAAATCCGCTTTTTCAGAGCCAATTTCTTCAATCGTTTTTTGGGAAATTCGACAAAAATTGAGGGTTTAAAAATTAAATACCGAAAGATTCTATCTCTTGAAACTGATACAATCCGAAAGTGTCGTTAAAAATAGCATTCGCAATAAAATGTCAATAAAATCATGTCAATAAAAATACAAGGAGAACGAACATGATTTGATAAAATTAAGAAAGTATAATTGCTTTCCGATTGTTTCCACGCATGAGGAAGTATGAATGAATATTTCTCGCGAAAGCGATTTCACTTTGCAGCAAAGAACGCAAAATAGTTAGGAATGCTACTTTTTAAAATATAATTAACAATTCGATATTTTCATAATCGATTTCACTTTGAAATTGCTAAGAACATGTAGAGAAACAGTCTAGGTAACCCAAATCCTGACAACTTCGATATCGTAGATCACATATTACATTCAATTCGTAATTTGGCGAAACGACTAATAGAATTTTATAAGGAAGTATGAGAATGAATAAAAATTCACTGACCTTGAGGAGCCTACGGAAGTAAGGGCTACACGCAGAGAGAACGACCTTGTGTGCGGTGAAGCTGCTACTGTCGCATGCCAGGGTCACATCCACGAAATCTTCTTCGTCCCTCAGATGACGAAATGAGCTGAGGATGCTCGAGTGGAAGTCGTTCCACCTGAGTGAGTATTGCTGCTCGCCGCTCGACGAGGACGAAGAGGCCGCCATGGCGTCCGTCCCCTCGGGACCCACGGCCGAGGGCACCAGAGGTGCTATCGTGCTCACTCTGGCACCCCACAAGAACACCTTCACTTCACCCTCTCGTCGCGTTTCACCACGCACCCCTCTCTATCCCTTATCGACTCGACCCTCTGCCTCTTCCTCCACGCACAGCCACACAGACGTCTCGTCACCTGTCCTCGCGGAATTACGTCAACGCGAGGAAATTCCAAGATACAGGGTACTCCGGTCTTCTCCTTTTTCAGGTCAAACGAGATCACTGTATCTCGGTCAATTAGCCTTGACCTCCTTTGCTGCACGTCCTCGAATAAAATTCTTTGGTTGTTCCGTTTTATCTCCGATTGGTCTACTGAAACTTCTTGTTCACGTCTATTTTTTTTTCAATTCCGAGATTGATGAAGGAGATAAAGCCGTCGATGGTCTTCCGTCAGGTGTAAAGAGGTTGTCAGTCTACCGGCGCAATGGGTCTCATAATAACGACATCGTGATAGCGGCGGGAGGACGTTATCCGCCGCTGCTGCTGGAGAGTGACGAGACAATGAGCCCGCGATCGCTTATGAAAACAATGCTCCGTCTATTGTGAGCGCTGGCTGGACGGCACGTGACGTGGCCTATCAGACATTTTTGAATACCAATCGATAAATACCGAATGATTCGTTCATGTTATATGGTTAAATTCAATCTAGCTTGCCAGTAAATCTCTCTTTTTACGAATTTCGAACGTTGCCTTTGTAATTTATGATTAAAGCCAGATTTTCATTAAAAGCTATAGCTTTATATCCTTTACACAAGACTTCATACACGAATACGTATGTAATAATC
>NW_017136308.1:74295-144674 GCF_001652005.2 Ceratina calcarata | reverse complement strand
GAAACAGTCTAGGTAACCAAAATCCTGACAACTTCGATATCGTAGATCACATATTACATTCAATTCGTAATTTGGCGAAACGACTAATAGAATTTTATAAGGAAGTATGAGAATGAATAAAAATTCACTGACCTTGAGGAGCCTACGGAAGTAAGGGCTACACGCAGAGAGAACGACCTTGTGTGCGGTGAAGCTGCTACTGTCGCATGCCAGGGTCACATCCACGAAATCTTCTTCGTCCCTCAGATGACGAAATGAGCTGAGGATGCTCGAGTGGAAGTCGTTCCACCTGAGTGAGTATTGCTGCTCGCCGCTCGACGAGGACGAAGAGGCCGCCATGGCGTCCGTCCCCTCGGGACCCACGGCCGAGGGCACCAGAGGTGCTATCGTGCTCACTCTGGCACCCCACAAGAACACCTTCACTTCACCCTCTCGTCGCGTTTCACCACGCACCCCTCTCTATCCCTTATCGACTCGACCCTCTGCCTCTTCCTCCACGCACAGCCACACAGACGTCTCGTCACCTGTCCTCGCGGAATTACGTCAACGCGAGGAAATTCCAAGATACAGGGTACTCCGGTCTTCTCCTTTTTCAGGTCAAACGAGATCACTGTATCTCGGTCAATTAGCCTTGACCTCCTTTGCTGCACGTCCTCGAATAAAATTCTTTGGTTGTTCCGTTTTATCTCCGATTGGTCTACTGAAACTTCTTGTTCACGTCTATTTTTTTTTTCAATTCCGAGATTGATGAAGGAGATAAAGCCGTCGATGGTCTTCCGTCAGGTGTAAAGAGGTTGTCAGTCTACCGGCGCAATGGGTCTCATAATAACGACATCGTGATAGCGGCGGGAGGACGTTATCCGCCGCTGCTGCTGGAGAGTGACGAGACAATGAGCCCGCGATCGCTTATGAAAACAATGCTCCGTCTATTGTGAGCGCTGGCTGGACGGCACGTGACGTGGCCTATCAGACATTTTTGAATACCAATCGATAAATACCGAATGATTCGTTCATGTTATATGGTTAAATTCAATCTAGCTTGCCAGTAAATCTCTCTTTTTACGAATTTCGAACGTTGCCTTTGTAATTTATGATTAAAGCCAGATTTTCATTAAAAGCTATAGCTTTATATCCTTTACACAAGACTTCATACACGAATACGTATGTAATAATCAGAGTAAATATTGTCATTCTCTAAATTTATAATTTAGTATTGTCCAATATTTTAGTTTTCTAATTTAATTTACTTCTATAATTTACTACATAAATAATTGATACAATAGCAAAGAATAATTCGAACTTTTTAATTTGTATATTACAAAAATTGACGCTTGTGCGTGAACAAAAATCTCTTACCTTACTAATAATGAATTTGATGATCGCCAATTCCTTCTCTCCTCCACTTCCTCCTTCACCTCTTGTTTGCCGCCGCCAACACAAACACGACCGTGTATCACTTTCTCCGATTTAACAAAGTCCTTGCACCCTCTGGCCAGCCGCGGCTTGATCGACGCGTCATTCCGACATCCGTTGCCGAGGAACGCGACGTCGAATATAACGATGTCTCCCCGTTCTTCGCTTACCGAACGCTTGACTCTTGTCTACCAGGTCACCTGATTTTCGTGGCACAACTGTGTCCTTGCTTATCATGCCCCTTTCGACCTATTCCACGGTACAATCTCTCTTTCAAGTCGCTCCTTTCTCTCCGCCCTTTCCTTCTCTTTTCTACTTAGCCCCCTTTGTCTCTCCTCTTCTGAAAAGCATCAAACGATCCCGGTTAACGCATGGTTGCGCGTGAAATTTCGAACGCGTCCACCAAAAACGAGGGAAAAAATTAATCGAGCAAATAGATTTTACTCGTTTATTTAATCCTCGCGACCAGTTGAGCAACGCAGTGTCCCGATATCAGCGGATTATTAATATTCAATCAGTCAGCACTAATTCTAAGATAGTTGGTATATGTACGACGAAGAAATTACAGGTTCATTATCGTCAATTAATCTAGCTAAGAAATTGTAAAAAATTGACGTCGGATTAATTTCAAAGTTTCCTTTCGATTTCCTTCAAGAGAAACCGACTGGCGGTTTGATAAGGAACGGGTAATTGCATCCGATACGAGTAACTTGTGACTAACCGTGGTTTTCCTATTACACGTACCGAATTAACTTCGTGATTGGTTTTGAGAAATTGTTGCACGATTACTTCCTCGCAACGGAGCCGCGCTATCGGTGAAAATAATTCTTGGTAGATTAAGATCTAGCATTAATCCTATTCTATTAAAACATACATTTTTATCTCTCGGCTGCTGGTTGTACAAAGCATGTGTACATACATACGCAGTCGTTTGTGCCACGTTCCCGATCAATATGATAAATAAAGAAGTGCTTCTGTACGACCGAATGAATGGGCGCAGATAAGAATTCGAGAGCATCGTATCCGGTTCCTTTCAACGACGGCTTACCGCGACACACGCGTTCTACATGCATACTAAACGTGTCAATTCTTTTGTACACTGCATTACGAACAGTCCCTAGCTGATAGATAGCATCGCGATTTTCCGCTACCAAATAATATGCACAATCAGAAATATAACAAACTACATATTCGCTAGATTTGTCTGGGGACATTATCTAAATTGGTATCTAGAATCGTAAATGGTGAAAAATTTTGAACAACGGAATTGACGAGAAATAAAATAAAAAATGTAATACGCAATAAAGCAACAGGAAATAAATAATCGCCAGGCGGTAGACTGATAACATGGCTCATGTCGATGTCGTGGTACAATTCCTCGAATTTATTTCATAACGGATTTTACAAAATATCAATTAGAAAGCGGAGATACAGGCGTGGGTTGTTTTGACAAAAATACGAAGTCAACGAACTTCGTAATTACTTTTCCGTCTTTAATTACGAAAAAGGGCTAGATTTCATCATCCGGAGTGCAGAATGATTCTTGGTTACGTTTTACCTTGAATAAACGCGCATTGTAAGCGGCCTGATATTTCGCGTCTTGCTTTTAAACTTAATACTTAATCCTTAGCTGGCACACTTCGCCAGAATTACATAGCTGGCACACTGGGCCGTTTCAGACCCCAATCACTAAAACGCTTATTGCGAGGAGACTATTGATTTCGTTCACTTGAAATAATTCCAAGGTAGTCTTCGAATGTTGTTCTAACAGATTTCATATAGAGTGTCTCGGTAAAATGTAATACTGAGTACGAAAAAAATTGGAGAACTTAATTTTTATTAAAAAAAATTTTTGTTTCTTTCATCTCATATTGAGAATTGAAAATTAATTACAGAGTTGAAAGAACGAATTTCAGCCAAAAGAGTGCTACTTATCTCTTCTAAATATATATACTTGTTATTATTTATTACACATATGTACATGAAGGGTGGCTTAAATTGGAGCTGCACTAGACTGGGGCGTTTGATACATCACATTGCCAGCTAGGGGTTAAGCCTGCCAAGAAGCGAGTCGTAGAAACACGTGAATGACTTATCAGGATAGTTATGCGTACAAAATGTGCGCGCGACTCGCAATCGTTTCAGGAAATCGAATAAAATATACGACTCCGTTAAAACACTTTCTAAACGATTAGGAACACTCGACGCAGAGCCGTTGCTCTGGCGATTTTTACTCGTTAAATAGCCTCTGATTGGAATTCCGTTTCTTGGGGCAGATTTCAGATGGAATATGCGACGCGACGCGAGTGGAATCAAAAACTATAGATAACTACGCCTCCGAGCGATCGTGCATTATGAAACTGACATAATGACCAACTGAGAGTTTCGCAACCACATACCTAGAAAGCATGGGTTACGACGAGGCGTGGACTAAGCCAGTACACAGTAAGTTACGCGTTATCTTCGTTACGATATTGAAACGCACGCTTTCCTGCGGACAAAGTGACCAGAATACGTTTTGGCGAGTCAGCCGACTTCAACCTACCTTAGCAAGAATTCTTTACACATAATTTTTACCCACATCGTAAAATTGAAGAAGGCAACACTACACCGCAATAATAAAACAGAAGACAGATGAAATCTAGAATTAGACGTGATGTGTTACTATGCTCCGCTAGGATTGACGTGCAATCAACGAATATGGAATGGTTTTCAATTCGAATGCGTATTACTTATTCGAAAGAATTTTGTAATTCAGCCAGTGCTTATAAAAGCAGACCTATCGACCAACAAAACCAGCCGATCTGCGTATGTCTGGTCCGATACTGATTTATGAAAGGAGTGATACGAGATCGACGAGTGAGCCGAAAGACTGAAAACTCCACATCATTAGCGGATCGTTCGCTTTGTGCCCGCGGCTCGAATACTTCCATCTTTTTACGAACGATACGAGCTCCGTAGTTACCGGAGTTGGAGCACGTTCGTTGCTCGTTTTAATTAGAAGAAATGAATCATATGCATACAGGTTACGACCGGTTCCACTATGGCTACACGTACACGCAATGGTATATCGAAGAGATAAAAAGCCGATTCCATTTGCAAATGTGAATTCGATTAGAGTGCTATAAAAGTTAAATCCTATAAAAGTTAAAACGCCGTCCAATTAAGATTCCGGATTAAAAATGATATAAAGATTTTCAGTTTCCTTCAGCCGCCGAATTAAAAATAATATCTGATTCTCGCTGGCGAACGTTCTGTCCTTCAGCAAGCTAAACCGCTAATGCAGAATTGTTGTGCACCAACGAACGCATCCTTCGTTCTCTTTTTCTTCGTTTCTGTCTGAAGTGTTTGCACGGACAAATCGTGATACGCTCGAGCGATAAATCAAAAGATACAACGTTTAAATATTTCATTTGCGGGGGAAAAAAATTTCGCCGAAACGAATCAAGGACGTCTCCTCCTCCGCGCAACTTCCTCGAAACTGCGGATTATTTTATATTCCACGGGGCGATCGTAAAGCTCATTGCAGTGCGGCGCAACGCGTTTATAATCACGAGTCAACAACGCCTATCGCATTACTCTCTGGCCACGCAGTACCTATCTACCTACCTACATACATACTGCGTACTTACATACTTTTTAATACTTTATTGCGTTTCTCGTTGCCACGCTCCGAGAGCCGCCTTCCTCGTCGAGCTTCCGCGAATCTTTTCATTCACCACCAGACATCGTCCATTATTTTTTAAAAAATGATTCATCGTTATCAATACTGGTATCGATCGCAAATAAAAATAACAAGACACGTTGTTGTCCGTCCGGTTTCATGCAAATTGAAATTAAGAATTGTTCAGTAACATCTCCTATAATTAAACGTGACGCGAACATGAATCAACAATTCTTGTGTTATATTTGAGCCGTTCAGTGCACACATCGATTAACTCCACTTTTTGTAAAATCTTAAATTTATGTGTCAAAGCACAAGTTATGACTATACCAAATGCTTTGACACATAAATTTAAGATTTTTCAAAAAGTGAAGTTAATCGATGTGTGCACTGAACGACTCATTTGTAAGAAATTATTTTCGTTCCTCAATCGTGTTTAAACCGCAAAAGGCATATCATTTTTCTAACAATTTCATTTACTTCTTGAGGATAATATTTTTTATTCATCTCTCTATACGGAAATATTATTCCTTTTAAAAATTTCAAAATACCATTAACATTATCGCTCGCTATCTTTATATAACATTTTCCATTTTTCTTAATGGATATACACGAGACTAAAGTCTAAACTGAGGAACATTTCCAAAGTCCGGTAAACATTAAAAACTTAACAATACACTCGGACGCGAATCGAATTCGGAAGGTGTCGCAGTCCGGTGTATATAATTTGCATATGCATTGAATTTCGAGCGACGCAGTAAGCGGGTATACGCGTTTTACGCATCCGCGGACGTAATTGCGCTGCGCGAAGACGAGGGCCACACCGGGTGTAATAATTGAATGACGATTGCCCGGGTAGCATAATAATCAGCCCACCGGCAACCAAATGACTTTCACCAACGTGGCTGACTCCGTGATGACGAACACGAGCGTGTACTGTTAAATAAACGGTTTAAACGCACAATGTACATTGAAACTTGGAGCCATTTTAACCAACTACAATGACACTTTCTTCTACCTTGTACTTTCTACGTGTACGCACAATCGTTCTACATGACACGCGCGTCTGCAAAGCTGCTTTCGCCTGCTCGTTGGAAGCAGGACAGATTTACTACCGAAAGCGAAATTATGTTACGTCTATTGATAATCAAATTTCAGTCCAGCAGAAAAGATGACGTTTGATATTGGATAGGACACTGCAAGATGTATTACAGTTTCAGATCTAAATTCAACTTTTGGATGAAATAAAAACTGTAAATAAAAATAGAAGCCGATG
Source organism: Ceratina calcarata (assembly GCF_001652005.2). Lineage (NCBI taxonomy): Eukaryota > Metazoa > Arthropoda > Insecta > Hymenoptera > Apidae > Ceratina > Ceratina calcarata. Next base: position 138,321 of record NW_017136308.1, on the reverse strand, counting down.
AGCAAGGTTGCAAATCTGTAATATAACTGAACACCAGTAAATAATTAACTTTTAATTGTTAATTAGAATTTCCTCCAATTATGAATGAGAATTTAATCGTTAATTGAAATTCCTTCCAATTAAGATTTAAAGTTAAAAAAAATCTAAAATCGTGTTGATGAGCTCTAAAATGAACAGACAGTTGTAAATTTTACGAATAAGCAACTGACAAATAATGTCTGCACACATTTTTTAGAGATGTATATTTATTCAACCCATAAAACAAACTTGTTAAGCAACTCGCATCAGTAAACACGATTAAGTAAAAAAGTTACTATTTCGCTTTTCTAGCTTCTTGTTTAGTATGTACTTTTCCAGATTTGCGCTATAAATGCGAAATCGCGGCTGTATCTGCTTATCAGCAGACTCCTATTGACTCACAAGCTCGCGACTGATTGTGAGTCTGCGTCTACCGTGTTTACAGGTAGGTATGTGTTTCCTTGATCACTCTCTACGTCAGGTTGACGACCCTTTGATAACCGAACGCGTTCTCATCGCGATCGTGAATCTCGTCCCGCCCAATTAGGAAACATTTACCAATCGATACGTTAATGACATTCTATATTAAAAGTTCCATACGTTTAGAACCTAAAAATTGACGATGCCTCTACCACATTCTGTTATTTATTCCTTGACATTTACAATTGTTCTGTTATTTATTCTTTGAGATACCGAGCATATTTACTAATCGTAAATTTTAAGTATTAAATTTGATATTTATAGGACAAATAAAACTTGTACCATGCAAGCCAACAGTTGTATAGGTTTTCATTGAAGGATTAAGTAAAATTCTATTTTTGTAGAACAACGAAGTTTGGGAAACTGATACGTGGCATCGATTTTGTGCAGAATGCGCGCACCAAAAAAAGGAAAGGAAGTGGCGGATAGGGGGCTGCATTGGCTGGATTGGAATAGAAAAAGCTGGCGAGGCGGCACAATGCTCCGGTGCACGTACGTAAATAACGCGAGTGCTGTTATCTCGTCGGCTCGCTGCAATATGGAACGCGTTATCTTGCAGTCGACTGCAGAATATTGCGTTTTTATCGTGAAACCGCGGAATCCGCGCACGCGGTGCGGCGTGACGCGGGGAAACGGGCGGCGGACAGATACGAGAGATCGGAATTAAGATCGATTACGCGTCACATCGAGCGCATCTACGACGATTTTTCATTTGTAACAAGCGATACATACACTTTTGGTACAATTTAATAGTACGATTCATTTCTTCTTAAGCACGCTTAGGCATTTTCTTCTATCGTGAGACAAGTCTAAGAGATAACATCTTTCGTTGAATGAATAGACCAAATGACGAATGACGATTGGGAATGAGTGTATTTGTTGTTCGAATAACAACTCGCAAAACCGATGATAATGCTTTATCTGTATAATCGTTAATACCTTCTATCGTTTATTCCTTGCGATGGTAAACACGAGGGACTTTATACAAAATCCCTGGTTAATATTGCTGGAAATATAAGCGTACACGAAACGTTTTACGAAATCATTGATTTTCTATAATCCGATGTTTTGGTGCAAAAATAATTTGATGATTATATATACATATTACATTCGATATCTCACGTTTTGGGGCAATGTAAAAGCGGCCCCGTTCAGTATCTTTTATTAACATTTAGCGAAAGCCTCGACTATCAGCTGTTTTTTGTATATTCATTCGTGAAAAATACCAAACGCAGTCTGAACATTTAAGTCCAGAGCATAAACATAATCAACGAACGAATCCAATTTTATTATAACAATAAACCGAACACAAAGGCATTCAGCGAACGTCGCAGCTATCAACGAAATCCGTCGCGACGAGAATAATTAGTTTTCCCCTACTCTTTTGTCATCTTATCAGACGATTAACGGTACCAGCAAATAAAACCGAGATCGATTACGAAGCGCGTTTACGACGCTTGTATGTAACGTACGTACACGGGTACGCACTTGTATGTATCATTCGGCCACGAAATTTATTTACCTTCAACGATTGACGCGACATTTTTTTGTTTGCCGTTGGTAATTTATCGCACTTATTACGATTTCCAAGGTAACGTGACTGACTAATTTCGTCGATTGAGCAATGCCCGACGCCCGATAATCTCTTGCACCTCTAAAATCCATTCACAAAGATTTCAGGCGCCTACTAATTGTAAGCAAGTACGTTTATCAGCGAACTGAGAAAGAAACAAAATAATTTAACCAGAAACTTAATTATAATTAAAACAGGTAACCGGTTCACTCGGTAGCTATTAGCTATTTGCAGCTGCTCGTCAGTTTCAACCACGTAATCTGCTCGTAAAACGTAATCGTTCGCGATTATGCAGCGAGTGACCGCGCGAGTAACGATTTTTTTCACTGCGCGGAAAATATGTACGCGAGCTAACGACCGGTCGAGGAGATAACGCGCTCACGATACTTCTGCCAGAGCCGGAAATGCACGCGCGTGCCTCGCGATGCGATGGATCGATCTCATGAGAGAAACGTTGACGCGCGTAGATCCCCGAGGCGAGCCAGCCGGAGAGAGATTGGCTACACGTTGGAGGAATGCTGCGAATTCGAGGTGTGGCACGCGATCCAGCCTAGCATCTCGCCTTTTCTGAAAGGATACCCTGCCTTCTTCCTCCTCCGCCCTCGGGAAGTAACCTACTCACTCGCGACTACCGTACGTTTGTTATAGTTGGCCGTGTTCGGGTCCATCAACGACGCGCGTCGATATCTCCATCGATAGCGCGACGGGAATCGATCTCCGGGACCCGTTATGTTACTCGTTCAAGGACCAACAAGAAAGTCATAGAAGCAAGAGTTTCGGAGCAAGAAAATAAACGAACGATTCGCGTTCTTTAAAGGAATTGTAAAAACAGAATCAGAGTGCTGTCAGAGATTCGCGTTGCGGAGGTTTTGCCGGTCGTATGATTTCTTGGCTCCGATTCAAACGGGGAACAGAATTTTCGAGCGTTCACGATTATTGAACTAGGTTGAGCACACAGTGCACGTATGGAATTGTAGAATTCGTAATCCGCTATTTAATAGAACAGATGATATCGATAGATTAGAAATCGCATGGGTAAAACTATTAGTTAGGCGTAATGCGAAATCGATTTTGTTCTATTGGCTGAAGGGCTGATTGCAAAAAAATGTAAGAGATCGTGTATGCATGACGATAAGAAAATAGATAGTTGCCAGTTCCTTATCTACATAGTATTAGACGACAACGTTCTCCGATAAGAGAATGTACATACTTTCCTGATGACAAGCATAAACTGTTTTTCAACTGACACGAATAACTTCATCGTTGAATAAATCCAAGTAAGAATCTGAATATTATCAAGCATTTATAGATATAATTTATAATAATAGAATGGCACAAAATATTTACGTGAATTAGGGAAGATAAAATATCATTATGCAATTAAAAATTAAGACTTTGGGGTATAGACTATCTCGTTCTGGAGAAATACTAACTCGAACTAGTAGCTGAAAAGTTTGCAGTCGAGAGGCATACTATCTAAATAAATTGTAATGTATTCGGGAATGCACGATTTTCTTCGCAGCTCGAGGGATCTGACGTCACTACTAGAATATTAAAGAGGAATATCGTCGAAAGACGAGGAAACGGGACGCACAATGAATGAAATGCTGCTGAACGTCCTTGATTTGATTTTATCCGATGTCGTTTCCTACGCTATACCGTCCGGTGCAGGTATCGATCAGTGAAAGTTTTTGCAAGCTAAACGAAAGTGAAAACAGAATTTCGAACCGGGGGCTGTGCCACGCCGGTGCGTATGTACATAATGTCTATGTACTTTTACGAACGCACGTGTGTACGCGGCCAGGAAAACCCATGACGGTTGGCTCGTATTACCAAAGCCCTTTTCACTGAAACTCTTCGAAATATGGATAGAACCCAGACTACGCCACGAGTGGAAGATGAGAAAACAGCCGGAGAGGAGAACCACAGAGGAGGAATGTATGCACAACGGTGCTCGAGTTACCACTGGAATGCACCGAGAACGTGAAGTTTTTCACGAGACCGTAATGAAAGTGTGCAGCTTCCGAGGGCAGGCTTACCGTTTGTGCTCGAAAATAAATACCCTCCCGCACCTCTAACATCCTGACCCTTCTTAGAAAAAAGGTCGAGAAACGTTTCGTTCCCGGACTTTCGTTCGAATTCTGTAGGCCTTTCGATTTTACACAGTCCCCAAAGCTGACACTGTAAAATTTATTTTAACCAATGTCTCGAAAATTATTCTACAATTTATTTCTCACTTTAAACATTTCCCCCATCTATATAGATTTTTCACGTATCAACAATTCTATTAAAGTTCGAAGTTCTTTGAAATGCTATTCTGAGTATATTTTTCTTTTATCGTCGTCGTAGGTTTTGCTCACACAAAGATGTACAGAAGAATAGAATTGTACATAAGTGTTGCCGTTCCGAGCGGAGCAAGTATCATTGTGCTGGGTTACATCCCGTACTTTTTCACGTAGTTCGAGGATTAAAGCGGGCAGGGATCTTGCAAGTACAACACGGTTACTCGCTGGTCTACCTGGGTCTTGGGCCGGAGCAAATCTTTGGGACCATTAATAATATCGCCGGCGCAATTATCGGGCCAGCTGCTACGTTCCCTCCGGGCCCCTATGGCCTCTCAGCAGGTAAGTACTACGTTACGTGGCTAGAAACGAGGTTTCATTGTGTGTCGCATGTATATGTATGCGTTTTCTGACGCAGGTACGTAGCCACGGTTTCCGGGAACCCTTAATTTCTGTTATCTCACTGCGGTTCGCCGTCCGACCGCTCTAAAACAATTCAGAACCGAAAACCACTAGTCGAGAAGGGACCTGCGTTTTCAACATCTTACAACGAATTACTATTTCGGAATTACAAAGGTTATTTTTGAAACTTGCCGGTTTTATGAGTATACCTCGAAAATTCATCTCTCTAAGTTAGAAATAGGATGACCAAAGAAAAAAAGAATTTTAGACCCTGTAACAATGGTAATAGACAAACCGTAGAGGAAAGGGCAGCGGTATCAACGGAAGGTTCGGTCGCTTGTAAAATTTTATACCCAACCATTACTGGTTTCCATTTTTCAGTAATTATCTTTATATTGCGTACGAATTATTCGAATGTACCATAGCTTCCATTATTTATTACCCTTTACCTAGAACTTTTTTTTAGTGTCGACAGCAGTCGAGTAAAAACGTGTCGCTCGGATATATCCGATTCGTAAATTCATTTCCAATTTCAAGTTTTAATAGCACATAACTCTTTCGCATAAATTCTCGCGCGACCAAACCGTGTAAATATTTAAACGTCGCGTAGTACGTAAGAACGCTTTTTGAACGCGAATAAACGAACGACAAAGCGAGTGGGTTTGCGCTCCGGCACCGACAATTGACCATCTCCCAGTGACGAATGTATGTATGTACATCATTTCGCGGCCGCAATCTCGTGCCCGTCAATTCATTAATTAATCGGTGGACAGGCCGCGCATCACTCGCTGCGTGCATGCTGCCAATTACCGGCACATTGTCGCGCATAAATCATTAGCAAACGTGACGCTTCCATAATTCGGTTAATTTGCACTGTTTTTGCTTTATACCTCAGCGTCGCATAGCGTAAATGCGAATCTTTCCACCGTTTCCTATTACAAATCTTTTCTCTTATTGCAATTAATTAATACCAACTGTCGGAGAACATAATATGTAGCACACAAAAGTACTATAGTTCGTGTATTATACAAACTTGTTTTAATACTATACATTGTAATAAAATACAGAAATTGGAGGATTTTTGGTTTAAAAATACTAAGAAAGGAATTTTTACCACATCGCTATAGATCAAACTGTATATGGAGTTATCAACATTTCAGGAGAGATCTTGCACCATTTTTTTCAAAACAAACATAATTTTCCAATTTCAGATTATCAGGTATGATAACGTCGCTGCTGAAAAACATTAGAAGAGTCACGATATGTGCACATAAAGGAAACAAGGAGCCAGCACTTCATTTTAAGAACAAATCATTTTCTTTTGTCAATCGAATGAGTTAACTTGATCCAGCAACGAAAGGGAGTCACGCAATGATGAGAGAACACTTAATAAATCGTTCGAGGAGATACGACCTTCGTGTGCGTGGAACGTTCCCAAATGCTCGGCTCATGACTATCGGGGCTTATCGAGATGCGTGTGAGTCAGTCATTAATAAAAGGGTCGCAATGCCCACCGGTGAAAAGCGTAGAGACGAGGGCTAGTATCGATCAAATAACCATCGGCTGCCATGTGGAAAGACACAGGCTCGGGGGATTTTCATTTTTAAAAGACACGTGGTATTAAATTCACGTTGTAAATTTTTTTGTATCATAAGAAAAAAATCACCGATTTTCAGTTTTTTTAATGTAGAACTGTTTCGTGTCAAAGAAAAAATCAAAGTGAGAAGAAAATTTCATTAAAGTCTGCACGCATGGATGTATAGTGCATACATATTACTTGTGGAGATAATGAAGATACGTACATTTGTTACGTGTCCAACATCCCGCGCGTTCAGGAAGTTTCGTATCGAATTTATCAAAAACGCGACGGGAAGCCTGTTATAAGATGATAGGCCAAGGAGAAAGTAAACCAGGGTAGGACTAGATCTCTCCTAACAAAATTTCATCTGCTACGAACAATTACCGTATTCAAAGCATCATGTGTCAATGAGAAACTTTTATAAAATTCATCATACACTTATATAATATTTTTTCAAATGATAAACTGCAGATTAAGTCTCGTGACTCTTTTTCAAAACAAAGACTGATGCGTTAAAACCAGCACATGATTAATAATTTATAATAGTTTCTGTTTCTATTACAATTTTGCTTTGATATCATTAATCTTCATTGACAACGAGGTAGAATATAATAAACGGCTCAACAGCAGCGACCATTGGTAAATGCGTACGTGTTGTAAAGCTGTACGGGAAAGGAACGGAGTTGCGTTTAGGCTGCGTTTTAGGCCTCGGCTGCGGGAGTGTGCACGCCACGTGTGTACACGCAACGGTGAGCTCGTGTGTACGCGGTACTGCACAGCTCGATTTATTGATCACACGCGTCGCACGCAATACACTGACATAGGCGCGTGTACGCCTTGTATGTGTCGCAACCAATGGCCTACGGAACTTTAACAAATTCTGTCTACGATCCGTCATGACATGTGCATAGGAGTCGCCGGCATTAGCATAAAACCGAACCGAAGGGAGATAGAAATCGATGCTGCTTCAGTGCGGGGTCGAAGTGGGTCCCAAAATCGTGGGATCATCCGGTAAATACGTTAGCATCGTTTGTAATGAATCATTGAAAAATTATGCGCGATGAATGGTATTTCTGAGAAGTTCATTAGGAAAATGTCTTTGAAGGATATACGTAGTCAATCATTTATCGCAAACGAAATTTTAAACAAATATTCAGAGGATTTCTAACACAGTCATTAAATGAGGAACATACGTGAGGTTCGGTGAGAATAGATTTAGTCAAGAAATCTCGTTCGCACGATCACGAGTATCGAATTGAAATAATCGAATTCTACGATTAATCTTTGGACTGGAAAAAAATACCGTTAGGAGAGCCAATAATGTCCGACCAGAACGAAATCGGCAGAAGACCTTTGGAGTAATGATCGTGCGTCGTTACGTGGCAGTGGGAAACGGTGAGCGAGGCGACAAACAAATTAACCGAGGAGTCATTCGAGCGAGACGATCAGGATCGCGATCGTTCGCGTGGATGAAAAAGACAATCAGGAGTCATCAGCGCGACTGATTACATCGAAACATGTTTGAACGATGGATCGCGTACATGTGAGAACTGAAGTTAAGTTATCGTGCATGTATTGCTACTGTGTTAGCTCCGAAACCACAAGAAACGTGAGCTCTGCAACATGTAACTGCTGCAATTGCAATTCACGCAACTCTCGCGATGGTTACGCGGAGAGTACGCGATCGAATATCACGGAAGAATTTCCATCTACGTAAAGGAGAAACGAGAATCATAGTTCTGCCAGTCAGGTTATTAATAGACTGCAGATTTTTATGCAAAATGAAATGTTCCTGGTATCAGTTTAAAGAACGTGTATTAGTCAGACATTTCTTTTATTATTTGAACATCGAAACATGCATTTAATTTTTGATATTCTGAATAGTTCTATACATTACGCGCACTATTTATAATTTCTGAACATCAAATTCACGTATGAGTGAATAAGATTCATAGTTATTAAAAATACTGATCATATCTTTATAATGCAATTATTCCTGAGATTGTTAGATTTTTTAAGAAGATTCCAATTATACGTTGTGGTATCATGTTCAAAAAATGTACAAGAAATGAAGTTGTTATTAATCGGAATGATTCGATGACATGGATTTTAAGGTTTTACGGAGTAACACTATCATAATATCAGGAAATACACTCTTCCCCTTTAAAATTCGCAACGAATTAAAATCAGCAATGAACCATCACTATGATTTTGATCTGGTTCTATGAGATCAACAAATTGAGGAAGGAAACGAAACCGGGAGAGAATTTTGCGTGTCCTCTCGATAGGTGCCCACGTAATTTCTATAAAAGCACGACTACGCAGCGAACAGGGACGGCGTAGTTAACGACGTGGGCCGTGGTCGATCGTGCAATTAACTTTAACGAACGGCGGCCTTGCGATTAAACTTAATTAGTATCGCGGTAATAACTCGTTAATAATCAGAATCGTGTAGCGCGTCGCGACTATAGCACGCTTGTTTCTTGGGTTACACGTGCACGGAAGACGTATGCGCGGTTATTGTCGCATGCATGCATTTTCCTTTTCTTAGCTTCTTGTTTTAATATTTACGTGACTATGTGCACCAAACCAAAGGGAAGAAAGACGGGATGGTCTAACGATGGAGACGTTTCAATCGGCGGAGAAGCTCCCTCCCTCGCTATCGACGACGTGGAGGCGTGGATACTTAGCGAACCAGGCACAATCATCACCAACAATCAACGGATTGAACGTACATAAGAAAATTATCACGTAAGGAATACATCATTCACTGGCCGTGTCCGTGGCGGCACATTCTTCATCAGCCGTGTAGCCAGCAATAATTTCGTGCGTCTATCAGTTGATATTGTTAAAACGATGGAGCACAAAACGGTTAACAGCACCAGGGATCCGTTTCGTTCGATCAAACTGCCGTGTGTATTCTGTGTCTCGTTCTCACTTACGGACAAAGAGTCATCGACGCTTGCCAACGAGACACACCAGAGAGGCCACCATTGAAGAATTCTTAGTGTGTATAAACAGACAGAGAGAAAACGTTCGAAGCGTAGAACCGGCACTGACTGAATGACTGATTGAATGGTCGCGGTTTGGTTGACTGGTAGACGCGCGCTCCGATTCGAGTCACTGCGTTCCTCCTCCTTCGTTCACCCGTTTCGTTTTTCAGGCTTTCCCTCACACTCGATTATCTTCCGCGTCCTTGAGGACGGCCGTGGTTGGAACTCTTTCAGTACCGCACGACGCTTGTATACACGATTACGATAAACTTCAAATCCCCGAGAGAGCAGCTTTGTCTTGTCAGCTCCGTGTCCAAATAAACAATGACGCGCGCGAGTAACTATAAGATCGTGCTCGTAATCCACGAGGAAGGAAAATGTAACGAATGAAAAATTAAAAGTAAAACAGAACACCAGATCACGCGAACCGTGAGCACCGTGCTCCGTTCTATATTCCGAACCGCAGTTAGTCAACGGAGCTGACGAGCAAACGTAAAAACGTGCACTACCGTCTCTCTCTCCCGGCTGCGACGAGCGAGGCGGTTAGAAACATCGAGCACGAACCTGATTGCGGGGCGGCGCACCGAATTATGGGCCGCTATGCGCTTTCGGCGGCGACTCGCTCCCTCTCCTCGTTCTAACTCGGTCCTGCTTCCGCCACGGTGCTCTCTCTCGCACCGCCGGCGTCTGTCGGCCCCACCATCGTCTGTTGACTTGCCCCTACCGTCCAACAACAACCTCTCCTCCTCGTTGCTCGCACTAGACGATTCGCCCCCACCAAAGAGGTTCAACACGCTCCTAGAGCCGCTCTATAGCCGATGCCCCTACCAGCGTGGTATTGTTAGCGCGAGCGGTAGCATTGCCCGTTTGCGCCTGACTCCGAAGCTTTCGCCGCGAGAGCAACGTTGCCACCTTACGGCGTAGCCGCGGGGATGATGGACGCGATCTGACTCCGAGTTAGCGTCGTGCTGACTCGCTGCGGTTCGCTCGCTCGGTACACATACACGCATACGTGTGCACACGCGTGGCACGATCCTCCGCGTCTGCTTCGATTGCTTCCGACCGGAAATCCCGCTACGCCACGCGATGTCCCTTGTGCCACCAGACAAACGCCGATGCTCCGGCGTGGTGATCTGATCCGTGTCGCGGTTGATCGATGATCGGATAACGCGTCAAAGCAGGTAGCGTGGAAGGGTTGCTGTTCCTGTCCACGGAGGGTGACTTTGAAAGGGAAAGTTGATGGGAGAACTTCTGATGTTTGTTCGGGAGAAATCTTTTTTTATGGTAAACACCGTGAGTCTAGTTGGGTTCAGGGTGAGAAGCCTTTGATATGCAGTTCTTTAGAGTTGAGATTTTTATAACGAATGTAGTAAACTTAGAGTTTTGCACAAAAGTGAATCAGTGCAAGATGTTTTACAAAAGTATTAGTCCTTTCGGAACAGGATGTTTGACGGACCCTTACGTCATCTTTAAATTGTTAGGTTGACAATAATAGAATGATCACTGCTAAAAATCATGTTCACGTTCCAGCCGCTAGCATGCAGCACCGCATGGTACATTCTATTCTGATTCCTTCAAGACCCTAACACTTTGTTTATTTTACAATCAATAATGTTCAATTGAGAAATGTATGGCCGGTTACAACGTAGTAGAGGTGCAGGTAAATGACTAATTGAGATTTCTTTCAACTACCAATTAAATTTAATCGTCAATTGAGATCTTTTCCAGTCAGAATTAAGATGTAATCGTTAATTCAAGTTTCTTGAAATTAAAAATTGAAATCTTATCCAATTATGAATGAAAATTCAGTCATTCATTTGAATTGCTTTCAGTTAAAGTAATTAAATAATTTTAGTTTTTAATTAGTCCAATCCGAATAGAAAATTAATCATTAATTGTCAGTTGGTGCTCAATTGAACTAAAAATTTAACCATTAGCTGCAACCTTCGTGATTAAGCTTATATCGAAAACCAGTCGACATACGAACATTACACTGTACGTCGGTAAGGAAACCTTCAGAGGATGAAAACAGTAGAGTGTCGCGAGGGTGGTTTCTACCCTCGCGTAGAAAACTGCAGACCGTTTTCTCTATTTCATCGCTTCTATAACCCTTCGTCAGATGTCAGTCGTCTCGACGATCCACTGAGGGTGATTTCAACCCCTTTTCTTCGAACGCGACAAACTCCGAATATGAGTCAAGAAAGATCGAAGGAAATTTCGTCCCGTGTTAACATTCATTATTTACGAGCGCACATATCTCATATAGACCATGCAATTCCTTCAACTAATTGCAACGATAAGTAATTATAACAGTTTCTCGTTCCCTAATGTAACTCATAATATACATCGCCAGCTGATAACGCGTAATTACACGAAAGAGCTCTTAATGTCTACTTTGTGGAAAACAGCTTAGCAACATACGGTCGTTTCGAAAGGGATTATGTGTGCAACGAGAGTCTCTTTTGATAACGAGTCAAACAGCGCTGAACGATAAGAGGAACAAAGCCTGTATAACGCAATTTATTTTAATCGTTAGTTATATGCTATTCCGATAAGTCTGCGTTGAAACGTTACCACAATTCATTGGGCGTTGCGAAACTCTGCTCGCAATACGGTAGCCCATCAATAAATCATCGTTTGAAAAGTCTATGGGCTGCATCTGCAATTCAGATGATAAACGAAGCGAAAGAAACGTTGATGAATTTAGATTGAACGGAATACTTGTTCTACATGCACCGTGCAAATTCTTCCATTCTATAGACGAATATTCATCCTTGAAACTGGCAATAATTTTTTATTAATAATTTGGAGAACTTTTATTCATAATCCTGTTAATGCTGATGCATCAAACAGTTTAACAGCGAACTGCTGAACAGATACCACTGTCGCAATGATTATAGTTATAGCAAGGTCATCCCTCGACACCTAGACTGCACGATCCCGGAGCATCCATTCGACGCATGATCACTTACAACTTTGCCTGCTATCAAGAATCAGTTTACTCGATTTTCACTAACCTATCCAGATAGCGTGTGAATGAAAGAGAAAAGAAAGGAAGACGGAGCGATCGTCGAACGCAACCACGTGTCGGACAACCCTCGCGGTAGTGGAGAAAGGCGCGTGTTGATGCGCCACAGCGCAACGTGCGCTGGCGCATGCAATCGATACTTTAGACCGCCGGGATTTTCGCGTCCCCGCGCGTCACGATACAAGGAGCCGAGCCAGACCGACGAACGTCGAGGCTGAACGAGACTGGCCGATGTAGCGCGAGCCGCGGTAGCAGCAGCCGTCGTCGTCGCGAGCACGGCCCCAAGAACCGTCACCGTCGTTTCGACGTCGTGGACACATTCTCGACGCCGGATCGTCCACGCGGAAGTCCGTTCTCGTTGCGAGCCAACCCCTCTATTCGTTCTATTTTAACCCTTTTGCCCAGCCACCGTGATGCGTTTCAGCTTGATCGCGCACGGTGGAGCGTGAACCGCGCGCGAAAAGTGATCACCAGTGGTGGTGTGTTCTGTCGTCGTCTCTTGACTGGAAACGTTGTGGTACGAGGACCCCGAGTCGAACAGAGAACCGAGTAAGTTTTAGGGAATGGACTGGTCCTTCTATTACCGCGACGCTCTTAGCCTGTTTGCGTTTGTGTATTTCATGAATTGCGATTTGATACGCTTAGCTCGTCCCTTCCTTATATTTCCAAATCTAAAACGATAGAAATCAATTAATCTTGGTTTATAATAACGTGACGATGCCAGTCGAGACGCTCGATTGACGCATCGCTGCGTTCGACTCTCAGTCTGACTCATGACGGTCTCATTCTACTGTCGCGTAACCAATTTCTTTACGCAGTAGCCTGTGAAAAGCGTAGATAAAGATGATTGACGGGGAAATTACAGAGACGGTTCGTTAGAGCATCTCTCTGTGAGGGAATAAAGGGAACGATAACTCTGGCGTGTCTGACCAGAGACGAGCCGCAACCCCTTTAGGTCGCAGCGCAGCTGAGCTCGACCGGGCGCGACCCACAACCCTACATTCGCGGTCTGCGGCGTGACCTAACCTCAACTCGCCCCACCTTGGGTGAGCTTCGTTGCCACCCTTTCTCTCTCTCTTTATCGTCTCCGTAAAGCTAGAGCGACGTCGCGTCGCGTCGGGGAGAACTTTACGCACCGGTTTATCATTTGATTTCACACCAGTTCACACGTCAAACCGCTTTTCGCTTCGCGGCGCGGCACGCCGTACTTCGCGTTACTGCGAAAGAAAATCCATTTACCGGTTTTACATTTGGTCGGAACCGCGACATTTTCCGCACTAGTTTCTCAAGGTAACAGTGCAAAGCAGCCATAACTTTCAAACGGTCGGACCTGACCTTGGCAAAGAGAAGTTCCGCGTTTATCACTCTCAACGACCACGTCTTCCGTTCGAACTCGACGTGTTAATTAATGATCATCGATTTCACGATTCAGGATTGACCTTGTTATCGCCGTGATAATCGTTACGCAAACGATTTAATCCTGAGTGATACAATTTATCTCCATTTGAATTAAATTTTCGTTTGTGATACTAAAAACGAGCTGCATACGTATTTGACTATTATGGGATCAAACGACGATACTCGACGGCTTATTGTTAAAAAAAAATTTTCGTGAACCACCCCATCAAACTAAATTTAGATTTAGAAGAGTCTTCTGTATTTCGCTTTTGTAAGCTGCTTTGTGTCACATCTCTGTCAGTTCTGTATAGCATACGCGTTCTACTTTTAACGTTATTCACAAATTTTTTTAACGTTCGAATACGGTAGCTTGAAAAGGCTGTCTTATGGTTTTCATGATGTTAGCTTTCTACAGATTTGAAATATGCTAACACAATTTCATTATGACGCTCTTAAGGAGAATCAGACATAAAGAAATACCGAAATTTCAAACACTTGGTATCAGATTTTTCAATCGTTCTCTGAAATACACAAACGAGAAATACGATGATCATGTAATACGTTAAGCGTTAATTTGAAATTAAATTTCGTCGTCATCAACATAAGATTTGTCAAGTAGTGCAAGAAATGTAAATATTCTAGAGCGAAACATTGGATTAAAGTATAAGAAATAATAGAGTGTACGATGGAACAATAGAGGAACACGTGACACTGTGTCAAAATAGCTTGCCTTACTAAATTTAAATTGAATTATCCGCCGTGGCGTATAGCAACGGCGTGGAAATTGAATTTATATCTTACGTGATTGCGGTAACGTTGCATCGTGTATCAAAGACTGCGGAAGCTATAGGTTCATTCATTGAATAGTTCCGCTTCTTATCGCGTGAGAGCTTAACTGACTTAAACACATACTCATAGTTATTTTCGTACACCGAGCTATTTTAGCTTCTAATTACTACTCTTTCGTCAGCCTACGTACATGATGCATAACACAAAGTAAAACTCCAATGAGTTTTTATTTGCAATTAGAAAAAAATTCAATAGTTCAATTACATGAAAGTAGTAATTGAACAGAAATTCCAAATGCACCCACTATCTCTAAGATTTAATATAACGGATCGTAACCCTTTCCTTAACACTGTTACAGATACGAAGCGTTTCGGCAACCGTGTCATCTTCAGCCGCCACTCTTTCGCTACTTCCACTTATCTACCGTCACTCTGTCACCTCTAGCTATCCAACTTCCGCTCGAGTCGCCCTAGAGGGTCCGAGCAGTACAGCAAATAGATAATAAGAAATAAATACTTGAGAAAAAGAAGAAGCAACGCAGGAAAAGAGGCGAAGGAGTGAGGAGGAGTGGGGTGGTGCGTACTGGAAGAAGAAGAGTCAGGTCGTGAGGGGTCCAAGAAGCGTAGCGTTCGGGTGTGATGTGGTGGAGCCCCCCGGTGGGCCGCGGGGGCAGGAGGTTCGTGGTAGATCAGTCGTGAGGGCCCCAGGCACGGCTCGGCTGCCCCGCGGCGAGGTCGCCGGAGGGTCGGAGGAGGAGGTAGGATGGTGTGACCTCCGGCGTTATCCCGCCCGACGCGGAGGTGTTGCTGGAGGTGGCGGAGGCGGCGGTGGTGGAGGTGGCGGCGGAGTCGAGCAGCTGCTGCTCGACTCGGAGGAGGAGGAGCCGACGGCGATGTCGAGGCAGCTTCGCGGTGAACGGGACCACGTGAGCCGTTGCGACCTCCGAGATTCACGCGACCACCGCGACCTTCGGGACCCGCGCGACAGGGATATCAGGGACTATCGGGACAGGGATTACCGGGACCTAAGAGACGACAGGGATTTAAGGGAAGAGCCGGACAGGCACGGGAGACACCATCGGGACGATTACCTGGATTACGATCACCATCCTACCGCTGCATCCACCTCAGCACTTACCAACATCCCGGTGAGTCTATTCTCTGCATTTTACTGTCGCTGGCATTCTAGCACACGATATTCATTTGAAAACGTTTTGGTTTCCGCTTATGTTACCGTCTATAAAGAACTGGTAAATAGTGGCTGGATTAGCGATATATTTACACAGATGTGTAGTTAGATTAAATGTTAGTTTCTGTACGGTAAAGGTAGATTAGTGAATGCAGTCGATGCGATGAATTCGGGGAAGCTGAGAACAAAAAAACTACTTCAAACTGCGCAGAAGGGAAGGCGCGGAGTTTTGATATTACTGTCCTTTGGATGGTGATAAGCAGTAGGTATCATTATCGCAGGAGTAGTCTTGAAGGGGCTTATGAATGCAAGGTAGAATGTAAAAGGAGTGCGTTCTTGGCTGTACCAAGGTCAAGGCTTGTGGTACCACTTCTCAGTGAACGAGTATTGAATTTTAGACGTCCTCGGAATAGAAATTGAATAAGTTTTTCATACCAAATAATTTGATTCATATTATGCGGTAGATACATAATTCGAAACATAACTCGTAGAAGATGAAAATATTTTTACATATTAAGATGAAAACAATTGCAAGTGTAAGTGCCTTTTTATAATATATGATATTCTAATATGATTTCTATAAATGAGACATAGAGATCGTGTCTTTCAAACTTATATCTTATATTTATAAGGAACTGACAACATTTTTTGTGTCTTTATGTTATTTACATTCAATGTTAACGGATATTGCACAACATGACTTCAGTTGTAAAACTCCAAGAAGCAATATCCGTAAACTTTGCATAAACTTACGAGAGCGGCGAAATACAGAAACGGAGAGAGCAACTGCTCGACTGCAATATTTCTCTTTAATATTTCATTCACCCAGTATTGCGCAACGTTGTGCTACACATTTGTGGAACCTTCTCGCAATATCTACTTTCAGTCTTCGTTGGATAAATCAAATTCTTATTTCCGATATGCTCTATAACTGCTAATTTCAGACTATACATAATTGTGCAACACGCCGCACTGTGTTAGAAAGATTAATTGAATCTGATCAGCTTCGAGGTGTAAAACATAGTCTATTTTCGACGCGAGGAAGAAAAATTCCAGGAAACTAGTTCTCCGAAATAAAAAAGGTCGCTCAATATAGGATTCGGCGGCTGTGTTCGCGCCGGAATGAATCATGAATGCCACCTAGAATGTAAGAAAATGAAAGATGAACGGGTTGGACTGATCAAAGCCCACCGCGACCTGTTTCCTAGTCCCTGATATCTACGCTATCCTGGTGACCAGGCTCTTCATTTAGCGTTTCTGCATCTTTCATAGAGGGACTTGCTATAGCTAAGCACTGACGACTACCGCAGCATCGTTGGTGCCTCTCATTTGCAGCTGCATTCATCCAGAGTTGGCTTTCTCTACAACGCGACGCAGTCTCTGCATCCTGCTTCTTTCTCTCTCTCTCTGTCTCTGTCTTTTCTCCCCCTCTCTTTTAGGAGGGTCAGAAGTGCTAATGAGACAGACATGAGATGATGGGGTAGAAAATGGAATCGAGCCTCTTGAAACGCTTCTTTTCCTAACGTCTCTTCTCTTTACATTTTTCTCTGTCGATGCAGAATACGCGAGACAGTAAACTGGGCTGCATTTTGTTTACCAAGGACGATCTGGAAAATTTAATAGCGTTACCTGTTTAAAAGAAAGTTGTCACAGTTAAAGAAAACTTGTTTACGTTTAATAAAGGAATTGCGAAACTTTTTAATCAATCTGTATGATTCAAGTCCAAACGAGTTTTACATAGAATAGGCTAGGCTATTGTGGAAAATTGTTTTAATACCTAATTACGAGAAAGGTTAATAGGATCTATCGACGTTTTTTCATCCATTAGAACGTACTCGAAGTTTTCAATCTTCCACAGCTTTTTACTAAAAATTTTTAAATAATACGCAATGTATAAATAATTCTACATATTGCATACTACATAATAATGTACGTACATGCAAATCTAATTACGGGCAATAGTATAAGAAAATATTTGCTTAGACACTGTGTAGTCTGATTTATTCGTTTGCTCTCCATTCGATATGTAAATCAGTTAAAAACACGCTCATTACTGCGAACAGGTTCTTTCAAAAATACTATTCGTTCAGAAATTGCATTGACACTTACGAAACGCCTTTTTAAACTGAGCATAGACATTCAAATATTGACCGTCACAATTCTCCAAAAATTGTGAACAATGGTAAATAACATATTTCTCTCTTGTTCATTATGCAGCCAGTAGCATCTTCAATCGACATCCTTACGTGCGTTCCGGTATCAGTCAGCAGACTATTTATCACGGTCAGACCTTCACTTATCTCGATTTTTGCGCCCAGTCTGGCGCACGCTTTATAATCGCATACACGTCTGTATAATCATGCAAATAACCGGGTGCGTATTAAAATGCAACTATATTACTATCGTGCCCGATAATCGCGCGAACTTAATCGGGACTTTCCGGTTGTTGTTGGCGTGTGTACGGCCAATTATCTATCGTTTTTCAAAGTCCGGACGTAAAGTGGAGCAGCATGGGAGTTTAAGCGATTGATTATCGTTCATCGCGACAGCGAATCGATGCCCGATGGAAAGTGAAAATCGTGTAATGGAAACGGGGCGGTATTTTGCACGTGTATATGTATATACACGCATCTGCGGAATATTCGGCTGGGAAAATAGGGTCGGCGAGATTTGTAATCGAGTAGACGAGTTGATTCCAAAATTTCGCAGTTGCCCGCTGTGCTGACTGTACACGCGTACCTACACGTAGGTGCAACGGTGTGCGCCGAATGCAAATGAAACTTTGCATATTTATGAAACGCACGTTTCAATACGCGCAGTTCATATGCAAGTCATTGATCTGTGGGTTCATCCATTCGTGGTATTTTCCGTTCAATTATTGATAACTTCGTGTTAACGCTGACAGAATACGTATGTCACAATTACTGGGTCATTTTTTTACGTTCGATTACGATTTATTGTGTTTACGTTCGCGTTTCCAAGATCATTCCTGCAGGAACGTCACCTCGAGGAACTATAAATTGCGAATTCGATCAAGTCTCGCCTGGGATGTTTCAATTCAGATTATAAGAGTGATCCTCGCTTAATCCAGATTCGCGGATATAGATTCTGTCGCCTTGGGCAGCGTAGGTTGCGTAATAAGAAAAATCGAAAGGATAGTTTCATTTTGCCATAAAGTCACGTTTGAAAATTATCACCTGAATAACAAATCATATCTAGCTGATGTAGAATAATTGACTCCCGTTTCAACGTCATAGATAGATACATTGATGGATATAAGTTATATATAGAACACCGCATAAAAATTGGATGTTGACTGGATATACAACAATTGAAGCATAAAAGTATGTCGCTCGGCAGTTGCAGTTATTAACATAACTTGTTGAATCACAAATGTTAAAGTCGAGAACGACTGTCAATGTAGGGAACGAGTTTTCCACAGTTTTCCACGCTCGCATTACGGTCTAAAAAGCACGTACCCATAACTCACGGCTTTTCATTAAACCCGCGCGAGACTGGAAGCCGTTAAGGCGGCGGAAAAACGATCCTTTTCAGCTCTCGCTGGAAAATGAAAAAGCTCCTCGGTGCTCCAGCGAGTTTCAAGCCCTCGGAACGTGACACTGTTCACCTGAACGGCGCGATGCGGTGGCTACGCCCTCGATGTCTCCGGTACAGAAGTTCAGCGATCAGCAGATCTCATCTCCCCGACGACGATGGGGATCGATTATCGTGCGCCAGATAGTCCCCGAAGTGCGTCACACGCTAAAAGATTCAGAAGCGCCGGGCGCATAAATAGCTGTCGCTCGACTGGCCCGAGTCGAATAGACTTCATCGATCTAACTGCATCATTCGACGCCATGGAGCACGTAATGGACACGTTTGCTGGAAAGTACTTCGATATTCGTCTTCCACGGAAAAAGTACACTTCTGCAGGACGTGGGCCGCGCATTTCGCTAAATTTCGATCGATAGAAGATGTTTCTTCGCCTCTCTATGTGTAGACATAGCTACGTATACATTGTATGTGAGTACATACGTACGGAAGGGGTACACGTTGATTCGTGGACTTGTTCGGGGTAGTGGGTCTCCGTTGGCTGGTCGCTTCGAGTCTCCAGACCCGGTTCCCTCGAATATAGGTCAGTGTACAAGCCGACAGGAGCAAAAGAGCAGCAGCTCAGACTTTTAGCCGTGAGCGCGGCAAGCGATCGTCCTGTGCCACAGCGAGCCGGAGCGGCGAAGCCTGCTAACGGCCAAACGGGTTTGCACAGTTGTGTTCCCTTCCTTCCTTCCTTCCTTCTTTTTTCTCGCGTTTCCCTTTTGCCGAGAAAGGATTCTTCCTTCGGACATATGAGCGGATCCCACTCTATCTCTGTTCCTCTCCTTTTCCTTGACCAATACGGAGGGAGGTCCGATTCACTGTCGAAATTATTGTTAATGGACCACTAGCAGTGTGCGTATACATCGCGTCGGTGAACAGGTCGCTTCTTTCTTGGCCGAAGGAATTCGTATAATGCACCCGTGGCTGAAACGTCTTTCGCGTTTGGTAATTAAACGTTCCTTTGTCTCGCCCTCGATCTCGTTTCGTCTCCGCCATTTTTTCCTCGGGATATTGTTCCCCGATTTCAAAGGCGGTCGAAGGCATTTTTCGGACGGATCACGAATCTTTATACTCCGCCGTCGACTTCTTAAGACAATGGCAAAAGTCTGATTGAAGTAGTAGCGAGTAAAGGGTTCATTTGATGTCTCCCGCTTTCTGTGTTTTATCACGATCTTGCATTTTAAAGAACAGATACTTACGGCTTTGTCCGAAAATTTTTTTCGCACCGGGCCGTTTCATAACGCAACGCAGAACTGGAGATCGTCCCAAGATGGACGCGATAAAAAATCCAGCGACAAATTCCCCGGTCTTACCTACCGTGACCGGGGCAAAGAGAAAAATATAAGAAGCGCCGTGAACGTGGGAGGGAAAGAAAGGAACGAGCGGAGGATAAAAAGGCGAGGAGGCGAAGGAGCAGTATACGAGTTGGTGCCTCGGGACGTGATCGCGAGGCAAGACCCAGGGTCTTTGTTATCCTAGACTGGCAGGCTTTCGGCCCGCTTCTAGAGTGTGTTTTGTTACAGCACGCCATAGTTACACTCTTTCTTTCCTCCTTCCATCGCGCCGCTCCTTAAACACGTTCCTAAGCCAGCGGTCTAAGTCCTGTGCTTCTTCTTCGATCCGTTTCGTCTGTCGCCTTCGCACAGAGGCTTGTTCGAAACCGATAATGTGAGGCGTAGAAACGGGCAGGCACGGCCGGCTCCAAAAAGGATGAACGCAAATCGTCGTCGGCGACGCGACGTCAAGGGCTGCTTATGCTCGAGACGTGTACACCTGCGCGGAATCAGTGGCAAGGAACGAAAATAAAAGAAAAGGACGAGAGCAGACCCAGACGAGGGCGAAGTTTCGTTCCGGAGCCGCGTGGCTCGGAAATTGCAGAATTATTATTCTTCTCGGAACGGGGCCAACGAGTGTCGCCAACGAGGGCAGAAAGAAATAAGATCGAAGGAAAGAATAAGAAGCAGGATGAGGTTGATCAGGGAATGGCTCGTTCGTAGATGTTTCTCGGGAACCTCATGACTTCCCTTTCCTCACCGGTGCCCTTCGGGCCATGAAAAACGAGCATGAGCAGCTTCACCCTTCGTGCACCCTTCCCTACCTTTGCACCTGATCGAAACGAGAGACCCTAGAGCCGTTTAATTGGAAAGATCCACGAAGATCGAGCATTGTTTGCAGACAAGCAGTCGCGTGAAACACGCGAGCCCGGAATTTCTATGGGCAGAGTATGGCCTGCCGATGTTCCAGGCTCGATGCTCCATGGCTCGGAATCGTAGTTCGGGAACGTAATAGAAGTTAACACCCTGGGTACACCCGGTAACGCCGCGTCGCACCAAACCGAGCGATCTTCGAATAATTATCGGAGGGCAGGTGCCGCAACAGCAGAAATTGGAGTTTCCGGTCCGCCAGCAATGGCATCTGGCTCAACGTGGAATAATACCTGCGACATCGCGGTTACTGCCGTGCAAATGCAATTTCGATGTCGAGGTTTCGACGTGGAAATAACTGTAGGCGTCGCTCGGATTATTATCAAGAGTCTGGTCTTGCGTGCCGATTCTTCGTTGTTAATTTCAAATTTTAATTTTTAAGATCTCATGTGAGGACGTCAATTAACTTGGAGAACAGAACAAATTAAAATAAAAAAGATGGGGTACCCTGAAACAATGAAAATGCTATTTTTTTTCAATATTTGCATGCATGAAAACATTTTCTAATTCGGCGACGTATTATTTAGAATTTCTCAAGCTCGGTCGTCTAAAGGATAAACCTCGTGTGATAAATTCATCGTCACGATTCACTGAATTTTCGCTTCCCTCGTGTGTTCGACGATAAATCATCGCTGGGTTATTGGTAGATTAGTTCAGCACAATGTCTTTTTTCCTTCTATCCTCTGCAGTTCGTACGTGTTGCCACGAGTATCAGGATATCAGTAACAGCTGTCTGAAAGCGCAATCCGCGTGGAACTTTAAAAAAAGAATAGTCTCGGAATCATTAAAACGAGATGATTAATTGGCTTGTCTGTCTTCTATCGGCTCTCCGATAAACTCGATCAGAACTCGGAGAAGTGGTTCCCACTGAAAACCGGTAATTACATCGTAGTGAGATCTGACCAGATCTCGAAATAATGTCTAGAGACCATCGGGTTTCCGGGTGAGGGTGTTCATAAGCGGTGCATAAGTGAAAAGCGATTTCTTGCGTGATACGCCGGAACGAGTCTCGTGCGTAATAACAAATCGGAAAACGAGGAGAGGACCACTGGGGAAGGAGTGAAAGACGAGCAAAGAAAAATGACGGAGGCGAAACGAAGAAAAAGTTTCGGAGTTGTGACGAGAGAAGAAGATGGACGATCGAGATGGACGCGAGGAACTTCGAGAGTAGGAGGAATGAGGACCAAGCGTCCTTTCGTAAAATATCGCACAGCTATCCGCAGCGCAGAACGGACGGTCGGTCGAATATTATTTCGCCTCGTAAAGATCCTGATGAGCGTCGGCCAGGGATTATTTAATGACGCGTGTATCTCCACGTCGGTGCACGAAGCTCGTTCGTGGCAGGTATAAAGGTATAAAGGTAAGTAGGGTGAGAGACGCACGACGGGGGAGGGTACGCCAAGTCCGGTTAGCTATGTGAGTGTTTCTTCGGCCAGTGGTACAACACCGGCGCAAACGCCGAGATTTACGCATGTATGAGTGGGTGGAGAATCGTAGATGCATAGCTGAACACGACGAGGCCTCCGAGATCTTCACGAGTTGAAGCTCGCCAGCAAATGACAGGGGATCGGGAGGGCTAACTTTCCGTCCCTTTCTATCCGTTAAGCATCGACGCTCGGAAGAAGTGTTCGTCGAATAAGTCTCTCTTTCTGTTCCTCTCCTGGAGAGTCCTTTCTCAGGTAAATCGAAACAGGTACCAGCATCACCCAAGTTTTTACCAATACTAAGGCACCCAGGATCTTTTGCCGAACATCGATGCGCGCACAGAAGAAAGGGACAGATGGTGAGGGAAAGAGGGAGAGGATTCAGGATGGATGAGGGGGCGTTTTTCGATTCCACCCGCTTGGACGTCGATTTTCAACGTGTGGTTACCGCTCATAGACGCAACGTAGTCGTGCTAAAAATATTCGTACGCGCGAGAACTATCTCCTCTACCTGCGAAGACATTTTCTCACGAAGAACCCCGATCGTCCTTTCATTAGCGATATTCTTAGTCGGATCCTTTCCTCGGATTCGGAGATGACATGTATCAAAATCTCTGGCAGAATGAACTCGACTAATTACATAGATACGCTGGATAGGGATGAATTCTGTAATGTTGCTTACAATTGTTAGACCTGCGACTACGACTATGATTATGTATATTTATCAGTAAGTTTTTATTGTTAGCTAATAAATATCTGATGCTTCTTCCCTAATTTCATAATTCATTAATAGCACAGTTCTTTCATTGACAAATATTGTACATTAGGCTAATTTTCGCAAAAAAGAAATTTATTACTTATTATAGTAATTGCGTATGTAAAGAGACTGTCTAATTTTTTTTCCAACTAGAAGATTTAAGTTATTCAATCCTCCACGTGTAGTCCTCACCAGTTTCGCTGACTTCGAATTGGTATTTCGACGAGAATTGAAGAACCTCTTTGTACCTTTTGGAAAAGTATTTCTGTACTTTATTTTGAGATTCCACAGGCACTTTATCATTGAAAATCTTCGTCCTCCTCTTCCTCTCTACTCGCGGGTCCGGGAACACAAGGAGTCCCGACTACCTGACGTCTCTGAGGATAAAAGATCTTCGAAGGGATCTTTCCCTGAGAAAAGAGAAACGCAAAAGGTGAACATTAGTGACACTTCATTAAGATAATTCTGACAGATCCTAGTTTTCATCCCTCAGTCTCTTCGTTACTTGTCCGAAGCCTATCGATTTTATAGAATCCTATAATAGACTATAAGTAATAGCAGTGAATCCACCATACATAACGCCTGAGTCTTAAAATTAATCAGATCAATGAAAATTATTAAGTATGTCAAATAACGTAAAATGCTTTCATTTCTTTTTCTGATCTGTTCATTATTCGTGTCCAACGCAGAGTATATTTTTTGCTTGTCGTCTAAAAAGAAATAAAAATTTAAATTATAATTCCGAGTCACAAACTGGAAAGCAAGAACGTATGCGTTGAATCCGTGAATGCTATTATCCCGTAACGAGTATTATTGTGCGGATAGATGTTCCTAGATTCTCAGACGGGTTTCGCTAATCTAATTCATTTCGTGGAACAGATTAGCCGTTCACGTGTGTACACGTCCGCCGTACGTGCGTTCTGTCCACGTGAAACGCAGCTGCAGTTTGACGAGGATGCTTCGACCGTAATTATTAATCGTTCCACTGTCGTGAGGAGCGAATTTCGCGAAAAGAAGGGAGGCGGGAGTCGAGGTGTACACGCTCTGTCTGTGCACGAAATTGGTCGGTGACTAGCAGACGAGGCGGGTTAGCCTCGCGAGCAATTTGGCGGCTGGTAACGAAGGGCCTACGAAAACAAAGGATCGTCCTCGCTCCGGCCAATTGTTGCATTATTCATGCGTTTCTAGCAAGAAGCGGTCGTAAGCCATGCCCAGCCCCGGGACTACTCTTTCCCTGTCGCCTTTTCTCTCTCAGGACACGTCCACTCTCTCTCCCCCATCTCTTTTCCGCCTTCGAAATTCATTTTGTTCCCGTTGGTTGCCTTACTTTAGACGCACCATTAGTGCGCCAGTAGTGTACGGCAAGGGCTACCTCGATTACGAACTTGAGACTAGGAGGCCTTCGAACTGGAAAATAGGTCTCCTCCCTTGTCCGAGAAGATTGTGTCAAAAATTTGACCGAGGTCCTTCTTTGAGGACCTTCATCTAAGAAATCGAGCTATAAGGTGGAAAGAAAATTCTTCGTTTCAATCATAAAAAATGGCGTGCTAGTTGCAGGATTCTTGTTTCGTACATTATATAAAAAAAAAAAAAAACATTTATGAAATGAACTCTATTTCAATCCTCTGTTTTTTCCGATTAGTAATTGCATTCAACAATTTTAATCCAATTGATGCACAATTTAAATTTCTAATTGACTTAATAATTATATCGTCGATTGAATTAATGCTTAAAATGTATTCGCAATTGACAATTCAAATCAAATGTCGAGTAAGCCCATATAAAAACGTACTGCATTTCAGTATCATCTAAAATGTATGTTTCCCTCGACACATTTGTATTCCTAGTTCACACGCGTTTATAGTGGTCCGCGCCGCGACGGTATCGTCGGTTCTTTGGGTCATTTAGGCCAGTTAAATTAATTAATAAGGCTGATTTGTTTCTTGTGCACCGGTTGCAGCCCTCTAAGTCGGGTTTTGCGTTAGTGGCGGCCTTTGACGACGCGGTACGATAAATATGGAGCAGCGTCTCGTCCTTTTCCTCCGCATTCCTGGCCACCCTATTCCCAGAAACCGCGACTTCGGAACGGAATCCGCGCGCCGCGGCAAAAAGAAGCGATTCCTGTCCCGTCCGTCGCGGTATTTCGATCGCCTAGGATCGGGAGAGAGTCCAAGAGAGGCTAAGCGGCTTTCATTGCGGCAATAAGAATTCCAGAGGGTCGTTAAGCTCGCTCGGGATCCGCGACATAACTTTCTAGGAACTTCTAGGAACCCGTGCAGAACGCTCGAGTTGCGCGCTGTCAGACGGAAGGTGAACTCGTGTAAAAAAATGCCTCTTATTCGTTTTAGGATTGGCACTGAAGGGTTATTAATTAAAGTCCCTCTCCTTCCTTGTTAGAATCAGAACTAGTTTTCTTAAATTTTAGAAATGCTTAAAACATAATCTTCGTTGGAAGAAACTTAACTATCTGTTAGATCAAGAAGATATAATAATTCGAACTAGTTCATGATTTATGGGTCAACCATATCTAACGAGCTTAATCAGGCAAAGAAGGATAAAGAAGAAGCGAGCTTTTCAAGCCGGGTACTGATTGCAAGCTCCTTCCACTTCAGCTCATTCGGAAAATCAACAATTCTGGACCTTGTGGAATTCAGCCAAACGTCAAACATCCGAATTTCACCACGAAGAAGTCTGCGTATCGATTATCCTGGCTAGCTTCAACTTTCCATTCTCTTTGACCACATCTTTTCTTCTTAGCCTAGTTACTGCCAATTCGTGAACATAAAATAAGACGAAAACTATTCAGATTGGATGCTCCATCTTCAGGTACTTTAATTAGATTCACAGCACCAGTGCTTATAAAACTGTAATTTACTGTACGCCTCTAGGTTCGCGGATTATGTAACGTGCGCTCATTGGCGCGGGAGCCATCCTGCGCGAGCTAAGAAGAATGATTCTATAAATTCTCACAGCATCTTTATTGCCTCTGCGTGTACTCGTTCCAACCGATCTTCTTCTCTTCCCTCTTAACGAGTCACGATTCCCGACGATCGAGAAACTTAAAGCGTCGTTAAACGTTTAAATTCCGCCGCGTTAGATCGCTCACGTCTCGGATTAACCGAGTATCAGGAAATCGTGAATCGAGCAAGGTAAGGAGAGACGCTCGTTGCGAGGCATTTCGTGATTTAAAAGGTTACTGCGCTCGTCATTATAAATAATATCGGTCTTGGTCGGAATCATGGAACGTATTGGCAGGGTCTTCTGCAACTGTGTTAGTTTAGCGCGTATAAAACAGCGGGATATTTGAGGTCACAGACGCGAGCAGGTCCGAGGAAGGAAAGGGGAACGGAATATTCAAGCGAATAAAGAATTTATAGCCCTCGTTACTAGTATGGTTTTCTATGAATTCACGTTGATTATTGGGCCAAGCTAGAAAACGAGATTGCCTGGCAACGCGCAGAAACCAATTAAACGAATTCATGAATAACTTAACAACTCGACGCACCTGTCCCCTTCTGCGCCGTCCACCACTTCGAATTAACGTCACTCTCCTTTTCCCCTCTTTGAGGTCTAGCACACTTCTACAAAACGGAATTTGTTGTCCAGTCCGTACGCAATTATTTTCCTTTGAACTTGAACATTTCCCCTTCCGTCGGTAGTCGAAGAAAAAGAAGCTCCGGATGAGAAATTTTTTTATTAATCGCGCCCGCAGCCGACGAGAATAAATTAAAATTGCTACCTGCCCGGTTAGTAATCGATGCGAATTAATTGCGAGACATCGGGTACAAACCTGTGATGATGGCGAGACGCGTGAACCGCGAACGACGGAGGAACGAATCACCGGACTGGATTCGCCGAGCGGGCGGTTAATGAAGATAAAAATCTAATTAGCCGGCTATAAACGAACACCAAGAATTTTTAACGTCGCCCGGCCGACATGTAGCCAGGCGCAAATTCATGAGCTTCCTCTACCTACGAGCTATCCGACCGCGGTAAGGAGCAAGGAGGATCTCTTTCGATGCTGACGTCACGTGGGTGAGAATGCGGTCAGTCCGGATGGGACCCCACGATAATCCTAGGTGTACGGCAGTTGTTCAAGATGCGATTAAAACTATTCGTCGCAACGAATTTGGAAAAATGTTTGAAACAAGTAGAAAGGCAATAAGAAATTATTATGAGATAGACATTGTTTAATAATTTTGCATTGCTAATTGAACCCTTATATTTGTTAAACGTTGGATTTACCAGTACGAAACAATACCTTTTCACTTATTCACAAATTCAATAAAATCGAATCAACCATGAAATCTTATTTCTGTTAATAAGTTCACTTTCCAACTTCGTTCAATTTGCACTGAATAACTTAACGTACAGATTAATACAATAAGCAAATTGTATTTGCTCGAGCGAACTTAAGTTCAGCGAACGGTTGAAAGAAAAAAAGACAGTTTAGAAAACGATTATCGGCATTTCCCTCGACTGTTTCTTCCGGCATGTCGAGAATCTTAATCCCAAAAGGGGAACACACGGTTAAAGTGGCTTTGGGGACGCCCTTGTCGGACCTTATTAAGTACTTACAGAGCATAAGGGACTTCATGCTTCTCAGTCTTGGGTTCCTGTGTGCATATGTGCTTAACCGTGCTCGAATTACCTCCTGTTACCATGCTGTGACTATCGAGCGAGTGCACGAGAAAAAACTAGGGAAAAGGAGGAGAGACAATCGCCTTACCTAAATTAATAGGCGGAAATATATAAGCAGCGGGATTATTTCTTGCCGTTAAGTCGACCACCAGCTGCTCTTCAAGGAATTTAGATGAAATTTTGAGGGACAGATTTCCAAATTGACAGACTACGATTATTCAAAGAATATTTTATTCCACATTTAAAAATTGTTTTTGCATAAAAAAAAAGGTAACGTAATTTATTCACAGCGATGACACTGAGTATATACGCAACGATGGACAGCACGTTACCATATTTTAAAATAACACAGTACCTCCTTGTTTGCTTGGATAGGGACAAGAATAATCTCGCTCCCGTTGAAAATATTCTTTGCACTTCAGACCGGTGGCAGACAATCCAGGAATAAATATACTTTGCGCGAAATGTATATTTTGACTCTGTTCGCGCCATTATTGCATAACGATCACTACTCCTGAACCCTCGTTTAGAATATTGTATACAGAGAGGCTCAGGTAAGAGGCAGAAGATTACTGTCTTTAACTGGCCCGATTCTCTCGATTCGTTCATGCCGCCGATAAACGATTCAACCAGCCGGATCGGAGAGACGAGAAAAAAAAAATTAGAGAGTTCCTGTTAAGGAAATTATTCTTTGAAGAGGCCACGGATTCCACCGACTGTGTGTAGTCGGATTCTGCGGCAGCTGAACGTGCTATTGGGGCGTGATTCAACGGGGTTGCATCGACATAATAAACCGTGGAAGGGGTGATCAACAGTGGGCACGCGCCACTGGCTTGGAAGAGCAACCCTTCATCGGTTTATCCTCGGCTTTCCAGCCCACGAACGATAATCTCGACCCCCTTCGGCGAGGTAGACGGTTTTCTCCGTCGCGTCGCCTTCTGCACAAACTCAATCGTTCCTGTTTCTGTTCTCTTCCTTTCCGTTCGTCGTAGCACGCTCGAAGGCTGCTGAACCCTCGCCTTGGACGACGTTACGGTTACTGTGACGTAACACCTTACCACGATTTTCCTGTCCATCCTGGTGCATAGCTATTTATAAGAATCTTAAATGACGCGGTGGCAGGAGAGAGACGACAGTAAATACACTTGTATTGGTTATCGTTACGCAATGCTACGCGTTGCTGATGAAAACTTTTGAAGCACGTTATAACTTCAAAACAAACTTAACTAAACGGATACCTTGTAGTAGGCATATTAATGTCTTATGCAACACAACTGTAATTAATAATGCGTTTAACACATTCCAAATGGTAGTATGAATCAATGAACATATTTAACTTTGAAGATGCAAATAAATTATGTATGATTATTTTGAACGGTTGGTGGAGGAAACCATAGACGAATTTTAATTATTTTTCGAGACGGTTCATAGAGACGCAGTAATTGGGACTAGCGGGCAGAGAATAAAGGTCTGTTGACGGGTTTCACCAAACCTCCGTTAGCCAGGGTGGTGTATACGTTCGATCCTAAGGCAGGTCACCGGTTTCCTAGTTTATCCACCATAATACCTTCTCTTCGTGCACCTACATAAATCTACCGGATCCCAATATAGTATATATATGTATACCGCCGGGTCAGAATGTAATTCCATCTTCGTATTGGTTTTCTCGCTTGCTCCCGATCTTCTTTGTTTCTTTGTTCTTATACCTGGTCCACAGTTCGAACACCGGCCAGGAATAAAATTATTGGAGGATACATTTTTCCCGAGATGAATCTCTCCGTAGTATATAATGAATAACCGTTATTTTTAAACTCGCTTAAATTGACTGAACAAAGATCTGTTGATAATTGATTGGTAGGTTTCTAAATATTAACGAAAAACATCTTGCTGTAATTCCTATCCATCATTTAAATCACTAATCATTTCCATGAATAGTTATCTAATCTTTAAATTTTGCGGTCCACCGATAGATTTCTCGACGAGTTTAAAAATTCGTAGGCGCCGGTAAACATCTGCGAGTAAAACGGTTTTGTGGATTCTCCTCGCCGGTAGCGGTGCGATGCAGAGAAAATGATCAAGGAAGCTAGACCTACACCGGAACAATAGCGTAGAACTAGAGACGAATAGGAAAGGGCAGTTTTTAAGTACCTCAGACCAGCAATTTGGTCGTCCATCAGATGGTGTCTTCGTGACCGGCGAATATAATGGCTGTGCGTGTAAAAGTTCTGTCCGAAATTCAAATTCAACTGCACGGGCTGCGTAGTAGACTCGCGTATACTCGCCGCGTATACCTCCGGGCTAGTTTTCTACTAAATCGTTTTGATTATACTCATTACCCGAGGGCTAGCCGCGGCGCGTTCTCTCTCCTATTTAGAGGATAGACAGAGGGACCCGTTCGTGTTCCATTATTCCCGGAAATCGTTGACCAGAAATCGTTTTGATAGCCAGTACGAGTGTATCATTTTATAACGCATTCCAGAACGTCTGGCTACGTTACTGTGTGAAATAACATGTGGTCTCCGCGATTCGCTAATTTAATGAATTTTCAGATTCGTAGCTTTCGATCAAGATATACTATAATTTTATACATCTCAGTCAATGTGAAATTTCGATATTCTTCATTATTCACTTGAAGTTCTATTTATTAATTTCTCAACATCGAGAAACTTAAAATAATAAAATATGGAAACTAGAAGTTATGACACCATCCTAAAAGTAAAATGATCATTTAAGATTAGGAAACACATTTAAATTTCGTGTATTGATTACGAAACAGCCAGCACGGGCGATTAGGTGAACTCGTTCCGTGCTCCATATAATTTTTGTGTGATACGGGACAGAAGCGAAGCCAGTATTTTCACGTATATCGTTTAGTTAGCTTTACAAGATAGATAAGATAATGCCTGGTTAGAATAATGAGCTCGTATCTGTGCCCGGCAACCGCAGCCCGAAACGTCAATAATTGTCGTCGAGATTATCAGGGCGAATAGAGAGGAAGAGAAAAGGGGAAGCAATTAAACCAACCCCCGCAACGCAACGAGAAAAGAGAGAAACGACTGTCGCAGAGATAGATGTAATTTGTCGCATAAATACTCGAGCATACAAAGCACGTCAACGGCAAAGTGTCATTGGCTAATCGATCGTTTATCTACTATACAGCTGTGTCGGGTTTTTAAACCGTGAGACGAAATATCGAGCAGTACCGAACGCAGGGCGATCATCTGACAAACGACGAGCAATAAACCGGGCTCATAAAAAGGAAAGTTCAGCGATTTACATATTTAATAAATATTTCCTCGATGAAATGGACGGATGGATTATTAACAGGAGAACGGCAATAAACGGTACGAATTGACACGGCCGAGTGATTTACTGACGTTTAATAAGTGAAATCACCGTGAACCAGCGAAAGTCTATAAACGCAGGGTCCTTTAAATCGGGTATCGACAGAATTCACCGAGCATTTGTAAAGACAATAAAGTAATGATGAATCAGCAATTGGTGAAAGGAGCTAAAAGTTTATTCCATATAAAGATTGTCATCTGACATTTCATTGAGAAAAAAGAACGTGTAAATATTATTTATGCTTCAGTTCGACTATGTTCCATTGAAAGGTGTCAACGGAAACGCATTGGCGAATTATCGATCGACTGCAGTCTACGGCTACAGCTAGAATACCCGTGCGGACTGGTACACTTAATAAAGGAGGATATACGTGTGCCAGTGGAAAGTTGCGGCTAATAAATATCCAACACGCGACGTTTATCCAATTTTTGTCGTTCGCTCGTTGGAAGTTACTGTACAGAGCTCGTTGTGACACCGTTTCAGAATTGAAAGACTGAACCGGCGACGATGGACTTTTCACCTCTTGTTCGCAAGTAACCTAATCGAATCACCGATCCTTTTAGAACGTGGAAAGCTTTCCGTATTATAGATCAGACCTAATAAAATCCCTCTTGGCAATACGGAAGTAAAAATGAGAATCGATTATCCTTTCGTGTCGCGATATTGAATATTTTGATAAAAAAGTACAGGGATTCATTTTATTTCACCAGTAGTGAATAGATATGCAAGAATTTCACATTAAAAATAATCAAATTAAATTTCTGCTCATTCCTGTACAATAATTTTAAGTGTTTTATGTATTTAAGAATTGTGTCGTCAAGACATCCAATGAAATAGACGAAGTTTAATTTCAAACTTTAATTTCTCAAGGAGCACGAATTAATAAACCCTATTTATATTGTAAGAACAATCGCGGAAGTCATTGGATGAAAATCGTTCGTTCGAAAAGAGAATCGGTCTAGCTAACGTGGCAGAATGCCAGACCGATTTCAAGCAGTGGAGAAACAGAACCGTGTTCCGGCACGGGGACACCGGCCGGACGACATTGTAGCGACTTGCGACATGCGCCGCAATTATCCGTTCGCCGTCTCATTTGCGATTGTAATTAAGATCAGCCACGGCTGTGGACGCGGGCGCAGTCGAGCGTACACCTATCGAGTCCCGATTGCATCGCGCCGCACCGCGCCGGCCTAGGCGCGAGCCGCGCTTTCAATGCGGCGCTAACGCGACTAACTACTTCCCGCCTGTTTTCTTCCTTTTCGCTCGCGTAACGAGAACCGTACGAGATAGATTTAATAACGAATCGAAGATAGAATTTTTATTCTCGACTCGCGAGAGAGTACGTATGTGCGATTAATCACGGACCGATTGATTAGGAAAAAAAGCAACACGGAGAAGGTTCGCGAACGTTATCGGCGACGATCATGTAATTACAGGTTACACCGGTGTGCACACGTCGGGAATTATTCTCTCGCGAGTTAAAGTTATCGCTAGGGTACCGAGCCCGAGGAAAATCGAGCAGGGATTATTTACCGGCGGATGCAATTAATTCTATCGAACTAGTTCGGTTGGTTTCCGGTTTTTCTACTCGAGGGAACGGATCCCGCGAAGGAAACCGTGAAGTTTGACCGGCTGCGAGAAATCGCGTAGGAGTTTACCGCGCGTTGCGTGGCTCTATAATTACAAGACGACTGGTTATTATAAGTACACGTGTAAATGGATGCAAACTTGTATGAGTAAACGTTACTATAAGTACACACAATATGCGTCGGTGAACCGGCCTTTTAACTGGGTTGCGTTATCAGGAAATACCGTGTTGTAAGAAAATCTGTTGCCTGTACCGCTAGAACTACTTTTTAGCAAACCGTTCGGCCGGCATCTCCTTAGAAACGATCGCCACTGATCTAACACTGAATGCTAACTCTCGAATGCTCAATAAATTTCGGTTTGCCTATCGATATACGTCTCGTTTATTGCTTTATCGTTTAGATTAGAACCTTTTCTCTTCGAACACGACTGGTCTGGTACGTAATACTAAGCAATTACTCCAACAACGACGAGCAAAAATACCGAACAAGCCTTGTACCGTACGACAAGAGGAACATGATAATATTCCCCACCGTGGATTTAAGTTTCGCCGTCAGTTTCACGAGAGATTGCACAATGAAACTCGACCATCTGCACAGGAGAAAATGGGTAAATTGAATTATTCGACTTTGCATTGCGCTTGCAATAAATCTGAAAGTAAAATAGGAACACCTTAATCTGATTTCACTTCAGACGTTTGTATTATAACTTTTATTTCAATGAAACAGCAATGATCCGTTTTACTTTATTTCCTTGCTTCTCTGCGCTCTAATTTCCTTGTTCACTCTTATATTTTTCGAGGAATCCATTCGCAAAGTTATTCGTGATAATCTGCCGGTAGTATTGGCTGGTCACGTAGGTAGATAAGTAGGAAACGGTCTCGTTGCGTGACTTCAACCCCTCTGCACCCTGGCACCTTCCCGTCGAACGACGTAGGGTCCGCCTCTCGTTGCAAGCACGTGAAAAGAGCGCGTTCACGAGACGATCCGGGCACGAGGATCCGTACAAATCCCGACACGCACGTCGGATAAAGAGACACGAAGACGGCGATGGCGGGCGCAGGCCGCCCCGAGGATCGAGGGTTGATTTCCGTCTCGGTAACCACATGTTGCGACTTTCCACCGGCGTCGTTGCGCCTTTTATTCCAAGTCACGAGACGCCGTACCCCATGAAACATTCGTTCATCTGTTTATTTCATTTTCTTTCGTCGAGCACGCGTTACGTGCCTCGTAACAAGGACAGTTGTAAGAAATTACGGGCGGGCGCATTGTGCCGCGAGCGCGTACTTGCGACGAGGCGCGCGACCGATCCCTGATTGCACCAGCAATCAGAGTAATGAGGTGGACGTGCGTGCCGACACACGGTGGTCAAGCTACACACGCGTTCTACGCTGCAATACTGTACGGTAAAACTGTGAATCAAAAAAGAATTGTACGCCGCACCGTGGGCTGACACGTGGATGACGAGCTGATATATTTTATTGAAGGATCCAGTTACTGGTTAAAGAAGTTAGTTGATTCAGGAGAATTGATGACTACGTAGGAAGTAACGTAAACTAAATGGACGGAGGAAACTCGTGTTCCTATTTAATTTACCAGAATCACATTTAACTTGTTAAACCAACAGTTTGTGGAAACCTGCTAAATAACACGGATTTTATTTAATACTGAACAACTTGTACCTACGTGTCTTTCGGGAGAATATTGAACATTGAACGTTTCCTTATTTCAAACGTAAACATTGCTTTTCGAAATGAATTATTTCCATTGGAATGTGCATAAGTGTTACTTAGAATGGTACTGAGCTATTTGAAATAATTAGATAAACTTTGAAGGTATTTTATTTATTTGAGTTTTCTTAACAATCCGCAATAAAATAGTGGAATCACGAACAGTGTTAAATACCGAGTGGTACGTTTGCTCGGTGGCGAACCGGCAAAACGAGGCGATTCGCCACAACGCGGCGCGATATCGCAGGGATTAAGCCGCAACCGAGATCCATCGAGCAGGTGAGCCTCTAAAACCAACGATGTTAAGTAGAGAGGCAGAGAGAACGAGCACGGGCTGCTTTTAGGACTAACGATGCGACGCTCCCGTAAAGTGAGAACGATGAAAATGGAGAGTAGAAACGAGCGGCTAAGTTTGGAATGCAGCATAAGTGCACGAGGGAGGAGAGTGCCCTTTTCTCTTTCTATTTCTCTCCATCCACCGCGACTTTGGGTTAGGTTTCTACGAATGGGCAGGGGAAACGTTGAGGATTTGACTTTGCAGTTGGACCGCGCACAGCATCCTCTCTTTTCGATGCGTTTAACTGGCAGGATACCGAGGACGCGAGCGAGTGAAAAGAATTCGGGCGAGCAAAGGACGGTTGAACTCGTGTCTGGACACAACAAGGACGAAACGGGATGCGCGGGAGAGAGACGGAGGGATAGGGGGAGAGAAGGAGAGAGTGAGAGGGGACCAGTAAAAGTGATGAGGGTATGATGTTCGCTTTAATATCCAACAGCAGGTATATATTCTCACTTGCTCCGCTCTTCTCTCTACCTTTTTTCGCTCTATTCGTCCCGCTTTCTCGTTTTCACTGATTGTTTCTTTCTCTCACTCGCTCGGAGAACCGCTTATGGCTTATAGAGTGTTGTCGATGCTATAAGCTCATGGGAAACTGGCGCTCGAAAAAAAAAAGAAGATAAATTTTCCGAGTCACGTAAAGATCGACTAGTAATACCTACTACCCACTCGGTGAAGTCGAAAAATCGCCGGCGATGGGAGGGGATAGGATTGTCTGTCTTTTCATGGACGGCCCCAAACAGCCCTGCAGCACGTTGATGCGGAAAGGATGACATGCGAAATTCTTCCACCCTCCACCGAGCAACGTAACGAAATGAATTACGCGGCAGGAACACTTTTACCTCGGAACGTCTGTCAGTAATCGGATACGATATTCTTCCAACAAAGAGAAATAAAAAATAACAATTATCAGTAATACCGAAAAATTGAAAATTATTATTCGACTGAGTCACTAATTCATAAGAAGTTGAATATTTTACACATCTTATACATTTTATACAAAATCAGCGTGAGACTTACCAAGTCACGAATGCCAGCTTTTCGCTATTGGAAAGTCGATCGCACAAACGATGCGACCTTACCTTTGGCAAATAAATAGTAGTTCCTCGGCATCGTCACGGTTTCTTTGTCGAACTACTGTACGCAGCGTGCAACGTTTCCAACTCCTGGCATTAGGATTAGACACGCTGCGCACGAGGAGCCGTGCGAGACGTATCTCGGCTGTATGCGTAAGGTACCAGAGGCTGCGTGGCCTGCGGGATTATGTCCGCGCCAGTTATTTGCTTTTATTGTTTCTCGCCGGACTAGGCCGAGGAGACGCGGCGGGACGAGGCAGACCAGTGATCTTGTATCTTAGCAGGATCTACGCGCATTTTCACTTAGCGAGTTACACGATACCGGATACCGTTGATGTACCTTGCCAGGTTGGATCATTAGTACCAACTGTTAGAGAGAACCTGCAAGTACCTCTCCTTTTTTGAACCTCTCGATATTTTTTCTATCCGTGCTGACCGAGGCAAAGGTCTAGAGTTGTAAAAGACGGGGCAGGTAGGGACAACCATATAGAATTGTTTTCTTCATTTTGAACCTTTTTGTTCGAGGCCCCATGCTCTCGGTGATGAAACAGTGTGTTCGCTGAAGAATCCTCGTGTTGTCAGAGGAGAGAAAAATGTACTTTCGTCAAGGTTCATCGAGGTTATTCGCAAATTTAAGGTTGATTAATGTTTTAATGCATGGGGTGCAGCTCTAGGTCACCTATAGTCCGTTTTGCTCTTCTCGATCATCTGAGTGGAGAGATAGAGCCCTCAATTAACGAGTCCGTTGTCTGTTCGACGTTGCTGTCATCTTCCGCTCGACGAACATTTATTTTGCTGTCACTTCGAGGGATATTTCTCTTCGAAAGGAATTACTTAGGATAAAGCAGAAGGGACGCGTTATCTTATCCACAATCTTCTATTGTCATTCGTACCGTCTCAGGATCGTTCCCGTAACGCTCAGTCAAAAATTAACATTCCGCGATAATCCGATCACTGTGCGAAGAACAAAAGCACCGATCTGATCTGAATGGAGCAAAAATGAATGTCAATATAAAAAATTTGATGGACTTTCAGGAAAGGTCGAACGGAAGGGCTACGCTGCACGAGGGTCGCGATGATCTGCAATTAGTGAATCTGTGCGTGCCTCCGAGATCGACGATCGTCGTAAGTAAATT
Source organism: Ceratina calcarata (assembly GCF_001652005.2). Lineage (NCBI taxonomy): Eukaryota > Metazoa > Arthropoda > Insecta > Hymenoptera > Apidae > Ceratina > Ceratina calcarata. The sequence goes on along the minus strand of NW_017136308.1, from coordinate 100,758 downwards.
CTTGAAGCATTAAAGGCAAAATTTAACAAGAACATACGTAAACAAGAATTCTGCATTGAAATGAAAGAACTGTCGCACACGAAGCACACTGGAACGCTTTTGAATTACAATTTTCTCTACGCACTTTTCTACCTCTCTCGCTTTTCTGTCTGCACCTCTTGGATGCACTTGGAGGGTTGACTCACCTGGGGCCAGCAGACTGGCAAAACGAACCGCAGTATAATACTTGTACTGGCTGCACGCGAAAGAAAACACGCCGGGATAGTGGCTGGCACCGCCTTAATTCGTTTCGGGGAAGAGAATCGGTGAAACGGTGGGTCGCGCAAGTCGCGACAATGGTACTAACGAGAACCCTAAACGGCCGAAAAAGAAAGCGTTAATTCCGACCTTTCAAGTGTAAATTCCTAACCGCGCTCTCGTTTTCACAGTCGAGAGTTAGACCGCGGAGCCAGGTAATACGCGGCTGTTTCTTTTCTTCCGTTATGTTCTCCTCACTTAACTGCACGGTTCAGAACCATTGAGAGTGATGTATCTGATGTGACAATCAATCATACAAATATTTCGTACTGCACACGTGATTCATATATTGGTGTAATACATATTAATGAAATATGTATCAAAATAATATAATAGAAATTAATATTAATATTTCACTGAAATTCAATCGATTGAACGTGAGGATGCTTTGTTAATTAACTATGGTATAAGGACGGGTGTTATTTCGTAGAGCTGTTAATCAGCATGATTTGCTAAATATTTCTTTATTACTTTGTTCATCGGTCTGGAGAATCAACAGGGATCGTGATTCTCTTTTGGGGCGTTGCATTCAGCAGCTGCAGTTTGTCGTTCGTTGCAGCTCGTTGCACGACTCGGCCACACTTGCATTAGTGCAATGACGGCTGGTTCAGGAGGTAGGAAGGAATAGGGGAGATTGTTGAAGCGGGAGGAAAGGATCAAGGAAGGGAAAGGATCTCTTTGTCCTCACAAAGATCCTTACAGCAGCATTGACCTGTTGCCCCACTGGCGTAGATGCCTCCATCTCGATCATCGAATGCTTTCCCCGAATTTACGTGACTTCATCTTACGAGACTTTTCCTCAATCAAACTATGATTAAAATAATATAGGAGAACTAGATACAAAAATTTAGTAGAATGCATTCGAATTATGCTATACTCCGTAGTATGTGTATGTCATAAAAAGTTACAGATTCGAGTTAAGAATATTATTAATTTGAAAACAATGGGAGTGAAGTGATATAAAAAGGTTCGTTTGTTTTCCATCTTTATTCACGCTGTGAGTTTGCTAATATAATAGAATTCATAAAAATCATTTGCATGAATGATGTTATAAATTCCACGCCACTGGGTGACTTATTTCTCTCGCGATACGCAAAAGATCCAGTCTGAACTGGCGAACTGGCCCATGCAGCCCTGCTGTGCTGCGGTTAACTTCTGCCAAGAGGCCTCCGAACCTCGGGCATTGTTGCAGCGCCAGTTTTTGACAGGTACCATAGCCTACGCTGAGCATACGCCCACCTACGTACGCTCCACGGATTAACGTCTAAAGAATCAGGCGGAAAGAGAGCCAGGCGAAGAGTCAAGATGCTGCGTGAGCGATCACTGTGAAGATCCACGTGGAAACAGGTCGCCCAACCTGGCTCATTGGTATTTTATTATCGACTTTGAACGTCGACCACGAGACGCTATTAGGCCCGGGGATGATAAGTCTCGTACACACGTTGTCCTTCTACCGTTAATAGACACTTACTTTTGGTCAGATTCTTCGAGAAACCTGTTTCGTGGGACCCGTCCAGCGCCTCTATCGAATTTCAAACGCGTGTACACAGGCTACTTGCTGGATTATTGTCGTTCGTATGTAGGTCACCTTTCTCTTTACAACATACTAAGTATTTCCCATCAGCTTGTAGAGGTATTCGTATATCGATCGTCGAACTATAACTAAATCGCAGAGGGACTGACCCCTTCGCCGGAAACAAAAGTTGAGACTACAGGCTAGCCGCGAGGTGCGCGTCCACCCTCCAGTTGAAGAGGGTCAGGTGAAACTCTTTAGACGAACCAGGGGTCCAGTTTCCTCTAGAAGGGAGCAGTTTATCCCCGGACGAGATGCATGGAGGTTACCATAACCTGACCTAACTCTTGACCATCCCCACGGGTGTGCACGCAAATGGCTGGAAAACCTGGCCGAGTAACTTTTACCGCGTTAGCAAGGTGTAACAGATGCCAAGCTTTTGAACCATCCTTTGAGAGGAGGGTGATTTCAGTGCGTATGCAAATGCGAGGGTCCGGGCTATTGTTCGTCACGGAATATCGACCGGCCGACCGATTTTTCTTCCGGCCCGTCGAAAGTTAAACCCTCCTACTTAGCGAAACGACCTCCATTGTTGTAAATCTGGAAATCTTTTAAAATAACGCGATGTTATACCTGCGTAATCGGTTCACAATGGATTTTAGACTTTTTATTCAAAATCGCTGGACGTTTCTCGACGAGGGACGAGAATTCGACTTCTCAAAACAATTTTCCATGAATTCCTTATAAATCCGTTTCTCGGTCCCCTGGAAATGTTAGTTTTAAAAATTTTAGAATATGAAACAACTGTGAAAGTTTTAACGGGCTTGTACATGGATCATCACTTTTTCAACATGTCATTCCTGTCTTACCTTTTTTCATCAAGGGACTCGATAACGCAATCTCGGTAATCAATAGCATCAGCGGTCATTTTAACGACCCTTTCTCCTTCCATGGGCCACAAAACCTCGAAATATCCACGAAGCATAAAATGCGGCTTCCTCTAATTCACCTGAGCAGGTACAGATACATTATATCTCCGCCTATGGCTAACGTGCAAGTGTACCTATATATTCATAAGGTATGCCGGTGCGGCGTCTTCTTTGTGCTGTCTGGAAACTAACTAAATAAATAGTTTCTAGAAGATGCGGTTCGATTCACAATGCCACCGCTAATGTCCACTTACGTCCTCCCCCGCGGGCCCTTTCAACTATCGGGGCGTTTTAGTGCTTTACGGCCATCATAATACCGTCTTTCTTGGATGGCAGGTAAGCCAGACCCTTGAGAAGGGTTTGATGATTTGCTACAGTATTACGAATACCTCCGCTCGCTGTAATTATTCCTAGTGTACTAAATTCTATTGAAAAGTTCGAGAGAACGGTATAAAAAATTGTGTTCGAATTCACATTTTACTTTCGTTTATATACTTTACCAAAATCAAGATCCGTCATTTACATCGCGTCGTTGAAATGTTGTTTTCTCTCGTGTGATTTCGCGCACGTTTATTAGTAATCAGAAATAATGCAAGGTGTATTCTCAATCAAAGGATCGGAGAAGAACAGCCGATCCGTGAATGCAATTATCGGCGAGACGGTGGGAAAAAAAAGTGGCCACGCGAAAAGATCGGCGCATTGAATCGCATAATGAAGCCGTTTCGATCTGAGTTTCCGGTCGGCCGGTGATCGCCGCGAAACGCTTGTTGGGTGGTCTCTCATTACGGCAGTTCCCTCAATAACTTCTTAGCACATTCGGCCAAGAACATATGGCTTCTGACCGTTGAATCGGGAATGACTGGCCTCCACAGAGGACAGTATTGTAGGAGCCGAAGTGATTTTTCATGGGAATCGTGCACGGTAAAAAGTTTCGAGACCGCCGATGCACGAGATAACTAGTACCTTTATGAAATCTATTAATCACCATTCCGTTTAATTAAACGTTTCCCATCGAGTAAGCTACTTTTTCCGATAAATAGTGAAAAGTCAATTACTGTCTTATAACAAACTGTAAGCGTGGGCTTGTTCAGTCATAAATTATCCGCCGTGGAAAAACCAGTTATTTACGCGTTAAGAGAAGGCTTGGATAAAGTCACTAGAAGAAACCCGTATTCTAACAAATGTGCTCGCTTTTATCGTGATATAGTCGCAGGATCGGTAGTTCAATCCTGCGATGAAATAAACAAACGTAATTATTGGAAGAAGAAGGAAACGATACACACGAGGAGTAAAGTAGAATGTGGAGGAAACAGTGTAGAGAGAACAGAAGAGAGGGAGAAGGCTGGTAATTATCATTTCTTGTACAGGCCGCCGGTATATCTGTATAGTCACGGATATAGGCGGTTTTGCAACATTCGGGCCCTCATTGTGGCGTGGTTCCCCTACCCCTCTCCTCTTCCATGTATCTCTTTCTCTCTTGTTCACGCCGTATCTCCGTTCCTTCTTTCCTCGGTCGCACCCGCGCGCGCATCTCGCGGTCTAAAACAAAACGAGACGCTACACGGGCCTCTCTCAAGGATAACGACTATGAGGCCTAGGCTGAGCAGGCAGCCATATTGCGGACAATTGAAACCGTTGCACTGGCTCTTTTTGGGTATACATATACCTGCAGCTGCGGCCGCCGAGCCGCGCCGGTCCTCGTTCTCTCGTACATAGATATATCACGCACACCATAACGCGCAGATGCGCGTCGCCCGCTCCAATTAATGCGAACTCACGCACGCTACCCGGAAAAAGGGAATTGCGAGTAATTAGATTCCTCCCGAAAAATAGCCGTGAACGTGCCCATACGAAATTCCTGACCAAGGTCGATCAAGTTCTGTGGACCACGTGAATTCATCTTTTTCTTCTTCAAAAATTCCAACATATCTTTTTTTTAGAAAAATCTGTTATATTTGGGAACAAGACTTCGTCCTTTTGAATTGGTAGCAATATTTCATGCCACGCCATTAATCATTACTGTGTGAAATGATTGCCCATGTATTTTTTTTTTGAATGTTTGGAGTATAGTCGTGGAATAAGAAATTAAGTCTATTTCCTCTCGGTAAAAATACGCGGTAACGGGCAACGTTCAAACTCGTATACCGGGACAAAGAATGCATTTGGCGCATTACGGAGGAGTTTTTGAGAAGGAACAGCGGGAGGGGTGGGTAATCCGACACCGGCACAAGTTCAGCGCCAACGCTGTAAACCATATGGCAAAGTGGGGACGGTCTCTTTGTGCGTACCGTGAGCGTGAACACGTATTTACATTATACAAAACGATCGCAGGAAAGTCGAAAAGTCGAGTCCAGAGAACATACTCGGAAAAAATTTCGTGATTACTGACAAGACGAGAGTTGAGATAATTGAGGCCGAGTGGTGATTACGCCTTGGTTTAGAGACGAATAATCGATTCAAATCACTGAAGAATTTATGATCGTTTATTATAACGGTAGTTGCTTTACATGGTAGTTTCTACAAGGTGGGGACAAAAATGCTGGGTTGAAAAAAATAAATGTAAATCGCTGAGTAGGATGAACAATTTTTCAGCCACCACGGTGCCTGAACGTATGTCTGGATCCGAATGGAATGGCGTCGATGGTAATGCAACTTCGACACCCGACGAATGGCGGCATAGCGCTTGGCTAGAGGTAGGGGAGACGCGGCTTCGCCGAATCTAAAGGACTCTCTTGGTCAGGCCGGTAGAACCCGAAAGTCGTCCTGCGCCGTAGGACCCACAGTCGGACCTGAACCTACACGGTCGGGATCCAATCTCATTTGGTACTAGCATAGCTTCGCTCACTCACCTCGGATTACTGGTTGCTCCGGTCCTCTCGTCTCCTTTTTCTCCACTGGTCGTTCCTCGTCGTCGATTCCTTCGAAAATCTTATTCCCACCTCGTCGTAGATCATTATCGCCAGACATTCCACGCCGTACCCACGATGCAAATGCAACGTAATCGGGAGAACGGAATTTGCAAATAAGAATAGTGATTCCGGATGCCTCTTGAATTCTTAAAGAAGCCTTGGTTGCAATTCTTATAACGCTCGAATATAAGCAAAAAAAAGAAATGAGGGAGAATTGTGTCGTTGATCTATTGTACTTTCTTCAATGGAAGCTATCTTCGTTGAGAAGCCTTACTGTTGCCAAATATCAGTCATGATGAGAGATTAAGTGCATCAAGATCACATTAACGGAGTCTTCTTTGGAAATTTTGCATACAAGGCATATGAATTCGCATTCGCGAGCCTCGGAACTACAGCAAATTCGTATATTAGACTGTGCACGAAAGCTCGGGCCAAATAGCTGCGTCGAGTATCACGAGACCGAATAAAAAACGATCTATTTATCATGACACCCGCGATCGTAAAGAAAGGTCTTTCGGGGATACTCCGCGAAGGATGTCTGATTCATCAGTTTCATTCATCAACGTCGGACGCTTCTGTTTCTTTCATTTCTTTGAAACCTAACACGGTTCTAGTGTACGTGCATCATGCAAAAGTGTGAGCATGACCGCCTACAAGAAAAACACCACCGGGCCCTTATGATTAAACAGATCATTAGGGAGACGCTTCTTAAATCCTTTCTTCCTTTTATCGATATGGATCATCCTGATATCTGATCATTAGTCGTGGTCCCACCCCAGCTGTCCCAAATGTACTTCATTCTTCAAAATCCATCATTCGTGCATACATTTTGCGAGTAGTCTTAAGCATCATCATCATCATCATCGCCGCGTCGGTATCATGGTGAACGATAACTCCAATCCTGAGAGTCAAAGATTCACTGGGATTCAATACGGTGGCCGAGCGGTATCGACCGGGTATCTCCACTAATTGGGATTTCGGGAGTTTCCGAGCGGAGGTAGAGAGAAAAAGCGACACCCAAAGGTAGGGCGTGGGTCCGAACATCCGAACATGGTATGATGCGATAATGCGGTACGAGGCGACGTTCAGTGGAACAGAGGGTACCAGACGAACGGAGGAAGAGAACGAATTCGAAGTAGGAAGAGGAGGAACCGAGAAAGAGAGACAGAGATAGCGAGGAGGGGGGTAACGAGGGTGGGGCCTGCCGCACTGACCTTGACTAGGCCCGAAATTGAGGTGGGTTGAGGTGCTGCCGGGCCCTCCTGTCCACCTTCTCTTTCTTTCTCTCTTCCTCGCTTCGATCCAAAGAGGATTCGGCCGTCTCTCCGCGTCGCACCGCGGCAGGCCCCACCGGTCCTGGCCTGTAGTTCTGCATTCGCAGACTCCTCCATCAAGGACATCACAAAAAGTACATTAGACGAAAACACGTTGCCATTATACCGCGGCGCGCAGCGCACCGCGAAAGACGAGAGAGCGAAAACGCAACGTCTGCTAGTTTTAAGACCGGTGCGCGAAGCGCACAGCCGAAAACCACCGCCCCGCGCCTTGCCGGTTCCTTGCACACCAACATGAAAAAAGCCCACGGCCGTCTATTCCTCCTGTCCTGCTCTACGACTACGCCAATCTTTAAGCCGGGCTCGAGACTCACCGGAATTTTTAATCAATTCTCGTTGATAAACACGTGTGACAATGACGATTTGATTGAATTACTTGTTAGATTTCATTGATGGAACAGAGTTGGAGTCGCACACGATACTGTCAAATCTGATTTGACTCCACATCGAAATTCGTAGCAAATACTGTTTTAAATAAAAATTACAAAATAGCTTTATAATAGTATCGTCAGGATGAACAGTTGCAACAGACAGAAGAATAATTTTGAGTCAAGTAAATTTCCAAATGCTGTCTTCGAATGCACACGAGCGTTTGTGACACACAAGTAACTCTTAGCGGGATTAAATTTTTAGCACGTCCCCCTTGAATTCGCACGAACGCCAAAAATAAGAAGGCGATGAAACGCGCCTTAACTGCCGCCTTTATTTCTGGCCCTCGCGTTGCACCTTACCGTCCTCCGTCTCACTTGTCGACTCTTCTCGTCTCTCATTCTTTCTCAAGATCAAGGTCAACTCCGCGGAGATGACTGGACTCTTTAAACGACGCACCTTTTCTTCGTTGCTCCTCGTTCTTCTTGCCCGTAGCTGAACACCGCAGTGTCCAGTCTCCCAAAAAGTTTTTTAATGTACCACGGCGTCTCCGTGTATCCAGTTTAGAAAGTCTATCATGCGATTCGCAGAAATAAACACTCAGGCTGTGCCCGATCGGAATCGCGAGATTCTAAATAAAAAAGAGAAACGTTTCGCGACACGCGGTTTCACGCGCGTTGCATGAAACATCGGATTTTCTTGTAATTATCATCGTTACTGGAGCCGCACGATATATTTTATCATACAGACGAGCGGCGCAACCGCAGTTTGTCGCGCCATAAATCGTATCCCGCGCAAACGAGCAAGAAATAAGTGCGACTTCTTACGATTCTGTCGCGAGACGTCGGCCACCATCTCTTTACGAACCGCCTAGAAAGGGATATACCAATTCCAATGAGGTGAAATACCATTGCTGCTGGCGCGGCGACAATTATAATTCTGACTCGCTTTCTCTCGCGCGATCATTAAAACTCGATAGTCGTTTCATGAATTCACCACGCCCTGCAACGCTTTAGAGAACATTTCGGTAAAATTATAATTGGTCGACACGTACACGCATTACTATTTTCATTTTCTTTTTTTATTTCTTAAACCTCGTGCATATTTTATTTTCAAACTAAGAAGCCAATAAATAATGGAATTATTTTATTTATTTAATAATTGTGAATCTAAAAAACTATTAAAAATTTTATAATTCCATTTTAAATTAATAATAAGTGTTAAATCATTACAATGATACTCCGGTTGTTTAACTCCGTTGACGAGATTTCTCGCGCGTTAAAGTTCATTTCGTGGTTGTCCGAGCCCCGGTAATGGAACCAGTCTTACCCGCGTGGCTTTTTCTATCTGGCCGACGATAAAGGCGGACAGACACGTATAAGTGATTCCTCCGCGACGCGACGACCGCGTGAAGGAACGTTTTAATTGCGTTATTTAAGGGCGGCACGGTGAACCGTGCATGCGAGCAGGAAACTGCATACGCGCAAACGGGTTTCCATCTACGGCCTGCGATGCCGGGGCGGTTACGTACACTCACACAGGATCGGCGATCGCGCGGTGAGCAATTCGTTCTTGTGAAAGTCGATTCGCGCGGAACGCCGAGGTGCCTTTAAACACCCACGTGCTACGGTGCTAGTGATGGTAGCGACGACGGTAATGGTGGTACATAAGTAAGCGAGCGAGTACGTACGTATACGAATACGTATCCGCGAAAGCCGTCAAAGCCAGGACCTGTTCCGTTCACAAACCGATCGTTCGCGATACCTGGGCATCTAGGGCTCCGTGAAATCGTTACGATATTTATGGCGTACGATAATCGATACCCCCGCTTTCAGCAGAATGTTGTTAACTAGTTGGAAAATAATGGTCGACTTAAAAAGCGTATCGTTACCTGATATATTTGCCTCGTAGAGGTTTACGCTTCTGTACCGAGATAGCTGTTTATCTTTATTGTGGCTATAGGTTTATTATCGTGGCCACTGACAGGAAAGGTATGTATTGTAAATCGGCAGTTTACGGTGTGCATCGTGCTGTGCATAAGAAAGATATGTGCGCGGATTTTCCGATCGCGAGGTTATTTTTCTTACGAATATTGCCTGAAGGATGTTTTATGGGAAACGGAGATGAAGATATCGGAACGAATTTCTCGCAATCAAGAGAAAACTTCATTACTATGCGTACAAACAGCTTGCTTCTAATCCTAATGTGTCTATACATGCCTTCAGTTTACTATAGTAACTAATGAGAGTATTAAAGGGAATTTCAAATCCGAGAGATATTTTATGAAAGAATCATTTTGCTGGAGAAGTAAGAAATTAATTGTTGTACTGATGTAGGCTCAATGCGCGAATGATTGAAGATGGTAGCATTATACCTTTGTTAATAAACGACAAAGTTAGAGGCATCCGTCAATCCGTAAACAGAATCGATAAAGCTCCCAGTCATTCATGACAATAGGAAAATTTTGTAGAGTCATTACTAGTGTAAGTACGCAATAGCACGTGCAATGATCCGCACGAATATCGGTGCCATATAAACACGCCTCCTTACTGAACATGCAGACGTGTTTTTATATCGCGCAACATGTTCAAATTGTATAAATTAAACTAGCATATTTGTTAATACGTGTTCATTTTCTTGAAATATCGACGTTGATTTTGAAAATGCACTAAATGATATGAGTAAAAGATGCTAATTAAATAAATTCGCAAGGGCAATTTTGACAACGCAAAATTGACAAGGGCAAAATTAAATGAGAAGCTGCTCTATACAAAAGTTATTGACACTTTAAGTTCGTTAATTTCTATACTGATGAATCAAGATGTGAAACTTGACTAATAAGAATAAAGCGCGTGTGTCCGCGGGCGACAACGCCCACGTTTCGTGTAATATGTACCTCACGACAAGTCCTTGGCATTAAGTATGCAAATGCTCCGACGAAGATCGTTGCGTTTTAATTCGTCGGCGAATTGGCAATCGCGTGGACATCTCGTCAATTGGATTTCGGCGCGGCTCGGCGCGACACGACGCGGCGACTTGTTCCGTGAAATCATTGGCCAGTAATTAGGTTGACTCACACAGGATCGGCGATCGCGCGGTGAGCAATTCGTTCTTGTGAAAGTCGATTCGCGCGGAACGCCGAGGTGCCTTTAAACACCCACGTGCTACGGTGCTAGTGATGGTAGCGACGACGGTAATGGTGGTACATAAGTAAGCGAGCGAGTACGTACGTATACGAATACGTATCCGCGAAAGCCGTCAAAGCCAGGACCTGTTCCGTTCACAAACCGATCGTTCGCGATACCTGGGCATCTAGGGCTCCGTGAAATCGTTACGATATTTATGGCGTACGATAATCGATACCCCCGCTTTCAGCAGAATGTTGTTAACTAGTTGGAAAATAATGGTCGACTTAAAAAGCGTATCGTTACCTGATATATTTGCCTCGTAGAGGTTTACGCTTCTGTACCGAGATAGCTGTTTATCTTTATTGTGGCTATAGGTTTATTATCGTGGCCACTGACAGGAAAGGTATGTATTGTAAATCGGCAGTTTACGGTGTGCATCGTGCTGTGCATAAGAAAGATATGTGCGCGGATTTTCCGATCGCGAGGTTATTTTTCTTACGAATATTGCCTGAAGGATGTTTTATGGGAAACGGAGATGAAGATATCGGAACGAATTTCTCGCAATCAAGAGAAAACTTCATTACTATGCGTACAAACAGCTTGCTTCTAATCCTAATGTGTCTATACATGCCTTCAGTTTACTATAGTAACTAATGAGAGTATTAAAGGGAATTTCAAATCCGAGAGATATTTTATGAAAGAATCATTTTGCTGGAGAAGTAAGAAATTAATTGTTGTACTGATGTAGGCTCAATGCGCGAATGATTGAAGATGGTAGCATTATACCTTTGTTAATAAACGACAAAGTTAGAGGCATCCGTCAATCCGTAAACAGAATCGATAAAGCTCCCAGTCATTCATGACAATAGGAAAATTTTGTAGAGTCATTACTAGTGTAAGTACGCAATAGCACGTGCAATGATCCGCACGAATATCGGTGCCATATAAACACGCCTCCTTACTGAACATGCAGACGTGTTTTTATATCGCGCAACATGTTCAAATTGTATAAATTAAACTAGCATATTTGTTAATACGTGTTCATTTTCTTGAAATTGAAATGATTTTAAAAATGCACTAAATGAGATATGAGTAAAAGATGCTAATTAAATAAATTCGCAAGGGCAATTTTGACAACGCAAAATTGACAAGGGCAAAATTAAATGAGAAGCTGCTCTATACAAAAGTTATTGACACTTTAAGTTCGTTAATTTCTATACTGATGAATCAAGATGTGAAACTTGACTAATAAGAATAAAGCGCGTGTGTCCGCGGGCGACAACGCCCACGTTTCGTGTAATATGTACCTCACGACAAGTCCTTGGCATTAAGTATGCAAATGCTCCGACGAAGATCGTTGCGTTTTAATTCGTCGGCGAATTGGCAATCGCGTGGACATCTCGTCAATTGGATTTCGGCGCGGCTCGGCGCGACACGACGCGGCGACTTGTTCCGTGAAATCATTGGCCAGTAATTAGGTTGCGCATAATGATTGTAACCGGACAGACACGTTGTTCCTGTAGATACGTCTGCCGCGTTTAAAACGCGCGCGTGTGTTAGCGCGAAGGAACAAAAACAGGAACGGACGAGAGATTAAATTATTATTCTCACAGGAGACTCATTAATAGCGCAAAAGAAAAATACAAGCGGCCGCTCGCGACTCGTTGTCCGTAGGAATTGCTCCGATCTTAATTGCCGCTTCTAAGAATCGAATGGAAAAGTCGATAGGACCCCGTGCGCAAAGCGCGCACCGGTCTCGAGAACCGCGTCTTTTTTCAACACTTAGCATTTACGCATTAATGAACGATTGCTTGATTTATTACTTTCCTGTTCTCCTTTTCTTCTAGAGTATTTATTCCTCCTTTTAATCCAATGAAGCATCATTTTTGCAGCGTTACGTCATCACGATGATTTATCTGTGCTTTCTAAAAGTTTCTTTGAAACTTTAATCAACCTCGGTTTTTAAGAGGAAATCAGTGACTGTTGAAAACTAGCGTATTATGATATGACCGAAAGAAAATAACCAACTGGGAAGCCTGTTTCGAGATAAGAAAAATGTTGAATAATCAAGTTCGCTTTGGAAAAAGTTGCAATTACCGCACCGTCAGTTGCAGAGTGTTAAAAACGTACCCAATTAAGCTCACCGAAACTAAGGTTTCCATGGGAGCAATTAGTCCGTTAAATCGAGTTCTTTATTGTATTCAATTCAACTTCTTCGGCGGTGCTCTGCTCGCTTTTATTCCTCCACAATTATACGAAATGATCATAGGCGAGCCGTTTCATTATCGATTGGCCTTTTTACCTGAAATACGTACAAAGTTCTGGCCTTAAAAATGAAATCAATGTTTTATTTAAAAATTCACAATATGTAGATGTGTCATGTAAAGTATCTTACGAACGGAATCATTCAGAATGACTCATGAAACAGCATGAATTGGCCTGTACAGAATAGTCAACAAGGCCACGCATGAGATATTAAGCTAGTTAACCGTAAACAGCTCGACAGAGTCGATTACATTGGACGTAATTAAACTCATCATCTTCTTCGCTGCTTCGCTTGATCTCGGATTGGAAAATCTGATTACTCTATAAACTATAGTTGCAAGAGAGATCAAAAAGTGGAACAAAGAGTAACAAACGAAAAGAAGTATCTTGAAATATATACATATAGTATATATTTATATATTAGCTGACGGTTTTTTGTTATTTTGTAAATTATAGTTTGGGACTCTGAAAATCAGTTAGTAACCGCGTTACTTAAGTGGCAAGTGATGATTTTCTCTTTTGTCGGTTCATCCACGGTGATCGTGCAGGCGCGTGCAAAGACGGCCGCGTGCGCTCCACGGTTACGTGCCAATGACTGTAAACAGCGAACGGACTGAAGTAATTTGTGCGGCACGGCGCGCGCGTGTCCGAGCACTCGTGCCACTTATAGTAACGAGTATCGAACAGATTCCTGTTATTCGAGAGGTGGGTATCGAGAGATTTCTTGTGCGCGGTCGCATTCGAATTTTCGATCCGGGGAGCACATCTAATAACTTCATCAACGCCCCTCTCGTAATTCCAGATTAATGTGCGAAATCCTGAATTGTCATTTATGTACGAAGATGGAACACAATCAACTGGTACAAATTTATCACCCAATATTATGATAATTATTTGGAGACACAATTACGTTAACATGAAACGGAGAGAACGAAGGGAGAAAAATGAAAGAAAAATGAATTGTTCATAAATAGAAGCTATTAATAGAGAGTTAAATACAATTTACAAATTGAAGCAATATTTTTGAGTAAATAACAGATACAAATTTTCGTATTTCAAAAGAAATGAGGCGATTTCTTCAAAATTCGCATGGGACGAGAGATTGAACGTTTATCGCTGAACCGTGTCGGCAACGTAATGATGGTGCATATATCCGTTGAAACGCACAAGTAAGAATTCGGCGGTGAGTAGTGCCGATCGAGAGATCGGACGAGAGAATTCGCAAGGCATCGTGGAAAGATATTGCCTCGTTATGCCTGTACCAGCACTTTCGGCCACTTGCTTCGCTTATCTGTCGCACCATTTATAAGAATGCGTGTGCGCGTGTGCGCATGAGAAACTGCGGCCTCGCCGCCGACTATTCCTCGGAGTCCGGTTGTGATTAGAGGAACCTAAATACATACAACAGAGAACGTCGCGTCGCGAACCACGACCAGAAAGATCACAGTGTTCCTTTGACTCTCTCGTTTACCGCTGGAGGAGCAGCAGCGAACAACTTCTCGTGTTACCTTGGATATTAAACGCTCGTAAAACGTTTCGGTGATGTCGGAATATTGCAATAAACGCGCGAGAACCTGGCGACCAATGTAGCGTTTCCAGTTCGTGGACGAGAAACGAGTGATTTGAGTCGCGGCGAATCATAGAAATCGGCGTCAACAATTTCTAATTTGAATTCATTAGGATGTTAATAAATACGTTCTAATACATCCCATGTTGTCTTCTTCATTAAACCATGTAATTGGCTTAAGAACTTTTATAGTTATTGCTCTCTGGTTTTATACGAGCACGAGAAAAATTGAATTTTGGGTTTGTACAAAAACGGTACCCCGATGGATCACTATCTGCCTCCATGGTTTCTCGCACACGGACGCACGAGTTTTACACCCACGTGTGGTAACGCGCGGATCACCGGCTTCGGGTTTTGTTAGTGGTGAAGCAGCTCGAAGGCGGGCACGATGCTTAGGAGGCTATAAAAAGAGAAAGCTGGACGGTATTGAAGCACATACGCACACATCGTCGTACACGCCGGTGGGTGTGCAACAGGGTCGTGTAAGCGCGGACTGTAAAACGCGCGACAGGATTATCCTAAGACCGTTCCTTAACTGCCCCGCTGCGCGGCGTTCCTCGTGTTACAACCAGAATAATAAACGGTGTAATAAAAATTTTCGGGGATGCACTTTTTATGAAATTGCGATAAAAATCCTAAACGAGTCTGCGCGATGGTAAATCTTCGACCATGGAATCGGTGAAGGCATTTTTATGTAATTCGTCGAGTAGATTCTAGTACAGATCGTTTCTGGTCGATCGTAAAATTCTACGAAACGACAAAGTTTCATTCAAGGTCGACGTAATAAAAGGGTTTCTAAACGTTTCAGGAATTCTCTCTGAGCCGATTTCGACAACCACGGTCCTTCGTTTAGAATTTAAGGGAATACGGTTCAGAACAGAAAGGATCTTACCGAACGCCAAATTGGCATAAACGGTTTCTTGCGTTGCGGAACGGTTTCTTTGAGAGAACTATTTTTAAACGTGGCTGCCCTCGAGACATTCATGTTGGAATCAGCAATAAATGTCAGTAATATACAGAATATTAGTTTCTTAGAAATTGATTAAATTGATGATAATTAAATTTTAATGCCACTATTTTAAAAGATTTTACGATTACAGTAAANNNCTTTTGGGATCGATTGTATAGCCAATACATCCTTAAAGAGGTTTTACAAGACAATAAAAAAGTGAAAATGTTCAGACGGATGAAATGGATGCGTATTAGGATTTTACATTAAGCTTAATACGCAGGCTACGTTTCTAGTTTTGATTATTTCGACTCTATCTATATAGCTTGTTGCTTAACAGCTAGCCATCTCGTGCTTAAAGCAACGACCAGTGTAATTATTGGTCCATCTCCCACCTTTCATAATCCAACTGTACTGTTCCCCGACGCTCTGCTGACACTCGAAGAACGTAATACGACGAAGAGAAAGAACGACGATGACCCACAAAATTGAGATCCTCGAGGCGTGCACAATTATTGTTATTATGGGTTATATTAATTGAAGAAACTTGGCACGAGGCGACGGTATAATTATTCGTCTCTGAAATTATGAAGTCTGCCATAATTGGTGATAATTCATGCAATCTACATTGTTCCAGTACGGTCATCATCCGATTAACTTTTTTCTCTATAAATGAGTGCACATAGTTCGTTTCTGTACTGTATTATGCGTACTCTCATTCGAGTTAGGGTAACCGGGTCCACCACGATCAGTCGCCCGTTGTACTTAATCATTCGATTAGATCTAATTCGCCTTCATGATTCTTCGTGTCGTTGTCTTCGTTGTCGGTTCAAGGACGAGTATCAAGCTGCGTACATACCTCCAGATTCTTTTTATCCTAGCGATTCAAGAAAGGGATCGTAATATAAAATTAGAAGATTGTCGATGCTATCGGCTCGGCCCAGCTCTGAGTTTCGGGAAAAGAATCTTTCGAAAAGAGAACGCTGTCAGGTGCTTGCCATCTGCCGTCTATTGATCCGGGCCCTTCAAGGTACGAAACCCTCGGCGGGGACCCTGTTTACCGCTGCCAACTCCGAAAACAGTGGAATTTGCTGCTGTTCTTCAAACGTCGTAACTGGAGAGGTTCCTGGCCCGCGAGTAAATTGACATAGGCCGGGTACAATTCTAATTTCCGGTATCTCGATTGTTATTTCAAAAACCCAAAATATCGTGCTGTGTACATTTTTTTTCTCTCAATGATATTTGAATTTAGAAAATACTTTTTGCAATGAGAATTTTGTATATAACTACATCTGAATACAAAGCGCATTGGATATTGGAAATTCTGTACTCCAGATACAGAAGGCTGTGTATTTAGGGCACCCTGTACCGAGCAATTTATGCGAAACATTCTGTACACAGGGCTCTATATAGAGCAGCCTATATAGGTCACTTTACACAGAATGCTCTAACTATATCAAACTCTGCACCAGGAGGCAGAACGTTTTATGCCACGCGACACTCACCTAATGAACAATTTACTCTACAGATACACAGAAAATGAGCTATTTTATTCCACAAACTATGTAATCAAGCATTAATACTGCACAGCCAATACTACGAACAATTCAATTCCTACATTTTAATAAGCAAAAAAAAAGTATTATTATGTGTTTCTTTTTCACATTTGCATTCGACTCGCTATCGCTAACAAACTTTTAATTCGTTAAGTGTAAAGCCAAAACGCAATTGCGGAAACAGAGTAGTCGGAGCAATTACCTATGCTCGCGAGCCGAGCGCGACGATTATCGCGCGCTCAAAGAAAATAATTTTAGGCTCGCGATAGCGATCGTCGGCTAATTCGCCGCAATCGAGAACAATTTACTGCTCGACCTTCGGTTATTGCCGGCCGGTGCAGCTGCGATCCGTGTCACGGAACCGTCGATCGCGTCTCGTGTGCTTCTGGAAAAACTCGAAACACTCGTGTCTCGTGCTGCAGCGAGTAAACCGAAAGGGAAAGAGAGTAACACAGGGGTTGGGAGTGCTAAATGTTTGAGCGTCGAAGCTTTGATGCGATGTATAAAAACGGCCTAAATTTCTGGAGGCCAGCGCTCGCGGTAATGCGAACGAAATGAATCAGGTGTGGGATACATACCGCATCGTGTGAAAATGAAATTTAGGATGAGGTACGAGGCATTCAAAGAGACGTGCATCGTTCTAAATAAAGGAAGAGACGCTCGTATTTTGCACAGAGACCTGTGCTGAATAATTAGTAGCGCTGTGTCTGCTTTGACCAATGCTTGTCCATTTAAGAAATTATCATATAGGATTTCACTAGCTGCTCATTGTTCGATTGCCACATTAATCTTTCATGGAACAATTTATATGTAATGATCGCTACATTTCAAATAATATAATTTTTTTATTGAGTATCCAATACTAACTCATTCTATATTAGATCAGGATACTATAAAAATCTAAAAGTCGACTAACTGTTCTAATTTATAGTATTTAAATCGGTAAAAAAATCGAGATTATAAAAGCTCTCCTTCATTTAAAAAGATACTTTCACCAAATTGAATTACGACTCTGAATGGACCTTTTTTAAAATTCGAGTGGCTACTTTTAGAGATGGGTTAAAAGATAGGAGCAGTTACATCCAATTGAAGTAATTCGTGGAAATTGGTAAAGATCCGATGAGCGGATAACGGCGAAGGAATGTGCCGGTACAAAGAAGTTAATGGTTGTAATTACTATGGTAATAGCGCAGGAGAAATTCCGAGACGGTGAATAATTAAAACGGGGAACGACGCGCGAGGTTTCAGTAGGCGCCGCTCAAAGATGCTGGTGAGTTAATCTGTCGAGAATCATCGACTCTCGGTATCTGTCTGATGCTCCCGTTCGATGACACTAACGAGAGACGATTATGCAGTGTCTGCTGGCTCAATTCTACTAATAGATTCTGCTGATTTCTTTCCAAGATCGTACAATAATTAACGATGGGCGCTTTAATATTCCTATACAATAAGGAGAAATTCGGAATTGGAATATGTTAATTAAAACGTGTTTTTATTTCACATACTTTATATTGCAGAGTCTGTATATTTTGCAGTTTATAAATTCCAACTTTCAATGACAATATAATTATTCTTTTGAAGAATTTTAGTAAAAAGGATTTGATAGAAACATTGATATATTGTAGCTTTAGCTTCGTTCAGCAGCTTCGAGTCATCTGACGGTCTGTTCCATCTTCCACAACCCTTCATACTCTAACGTGAGTTCTACCGTGGGTCGGTAACAGTGGATTGTCGGTGGTCGATATCCTTTCAGTGTCCAACAGAAATGTTCGTAATCCTCAGTTTTCACTGTCTACTATAAGTTGCGAATACATGTTGTTCAAGCGCCTTTAGTTTAAATAAATCGTTCATTATTTTCCCAAGGAAAGTGAACATTGATTTTCTTGACTCTTCCCATCTTGTATTACGATATTAAAGAACATATACAATCCTCAATTTTCAGATACAATACACCTGTTGCGCTTTTGCATCTATCCAGAGTACACTTAGAAAAAATGTAAAATAGTGGTACAGGAAATCTAACAATTATATTAAACAACAAGTACAACTATTCAATCAATTTGTTAATATAACAGAAATATTTCCCTAATTTTACATGCATTTGTTGCTAAATTTCATTTCATATATTGCAAATGGCTACAACATGAAAAATTCTTCTCTCTTGTATAAAAGAACGTTTTTGATGTCCAGACATGTACAGTGCCAAAGGTAATTGGTATCTGCTAGCACAGGAACTTTGAAGTAGTCATCGTGTCGTGCACAGCACCCGTGCCTGGCACTTAGATTGTCGAAGTAACGGTTAGATACCCAATAAAGTTCCTTTACGAGACACGATTTGAATAATTTCCTCCTCCTGTCTTTCTACCATCAATCCTGCTAGCCATTTTGCAAGCGAGGGTTACAATAAATGCAAGCGCGAACGTAGCTACTAGAGCAGTTTCATTCAGTCTCGACGAGGGAAGGAATTAGTGGCGGTTAAGAAAATCAGCTGACGACGCGTCTCTCTTGGTGTGACAAAACAAGAAGCTGACCCAGTTAACGGGGGAAAAGCGAAAAGCGAGCGATGACAGGGTATCGCTGAATCTGCATTCCTCGCGTCTGATTAAAGCATAAGTAGTTTGGCATAGGCGCGCAAAGAATTTCAATTTAGCGTTCCCGGAATTGTAAATCCCGGAACAATTCCAGTCCACGTTTTTCTAATCTAATATTTCTGTTGGAAAATTGGTTCATAAGATTTGATATCTTTCTTTCCGATGCATTGCATTACACATTACAATTTGATCCCTAACTTCAAAAACTTGTGTAAGAATTGCAGTAGAGTGTTTTTATTTATGGAGTACAATTTTATTGATATTCCAGCAGACAAACAATATTGACAGCGATGACGTTCCAAGGATTATTTACTTTGGCATCGAACTTGTTCTACTCTAACAAATTTTAGTAGCACTTCGATTTAACCCAGACCTAGATATCGATTACAATGCTTGTTCTCGTCGAGTATTGACCGATTCATCAAACCCGTCGTGCGATAATAACACCAAGTAACTTCAATCTCTAACGACAATCTCTTCAGACTTAAGTTCCACAATCTTTCAGATTTCGATTTCATTCGACACTCGTGAAGATTTCTGTTTGCACGTTATGAAAGTTAGTTCGTTTAGCAATTTACCGTTTAACGATTCTATATTCAGTTCTTTTTCTAAATCATAATGATAATGGTCGGCTGTTAAAGGCCAGCCGACTGATTCACATTCCGCGGGTCTGTAGGAATCACCTACGGCCGGCTGCTATTCTTCATCATGTTCCATCGTCGAACAGAACGATTCGGGCATTCTCCTCTCGGCTGGCTGGCAAAGTTTTCGGTGTGGCGGCCACTATTTTATTTATAGCAGAGGAGGTCGTGATGCGTTCCAAAAGCTACTCGTCGTACCAGTAGCACACGTACAAGCGTACCGGCCTCTTCGTCTCGCACCAGTTTCTACCGATCAGCGTCCGTCCGCGTTTCTTAAGACACAGGCAAATGCAGAACGCGGATCGAAGTTCGCCAATTGATCGGATCTCTATTATTCAACCATTATACAAGTTTCCAGTTATTCTATCCGGCGTATCGTGACTGTTCGCGAGACGTTCTATAGTTCAGTGTCAGAAAAACCATTAAATGATAAAAAAAATCGTAAACCGAAAGAACTGTGGAATGTATTAGGAGATGAGTAAACGTGGGATGCATTGAATGAGTGGTAGGTTCTCTTCTGTTCATTAAGTAGATTTACGATGCAAATGAATCGAAAATAGTATACACATGACGACAGTTTAGTTCAGTGCGATTATTTATCGTACAAATTATTAATCACTTATTCCGACGTAAGTATTTCGTTTGTGCTTTTCGAGCTGAAGATTTTTTGACGCGAGATCGGGTTCAAAAGCCAAGGTTAAGGCTGAAGATTTATGCATTCGGTATACCCGGAGAACGTCACGATCAATCGTGTCCCAACGCTGCTTTCGGCATGGATCCAAAGATTGACCGTTCCACGAACAAACCTGTTAATCGTTTCGTTTCAGAAGAGACCAATTACTTTTTGTTCCACTCTTATATACTTAGCCAGACGCCACCGAAAACGATCGATGCATTCTCCGCCAGCAACGGAATCGCGGTAATAATCCGTGACGTGTACACGCGCGCGAAGTGAGAACTGAGAACTGACAACCGGCCGCCTCATTGATAAATGCGGTTTAGAGCCAGGACTCGACGTACCTCGTGCCGGAACTCGATGGACTCGCGAAGCTGACGAAACCCGATTCATTTCAACGGAGTTTATTCATACGGTTATTCTCGGTACGGTTCCCGCAAGTCACCGGTGCGCGCAAAGTTATCCGCCTTATTGAGAGTTCATCGTGCTGCGTGCGGCCTGAAAATGGCGCATCTCCGACGTCCAGTCAGGCGGGAACATTACAAACCTTTCGGCCGAAGGAAGGTAAACAGAGAGAACAGGCTATTCAATTATTGTTGCACTAACTTGTTGAAGAGAACAATTTAGATAACAGAATTGAGAATTGATATCTTCTAATCCGACTACCTTTATTTTTAATAACTAATAACCTTGTGCGTATTGTTGCATTGTATTGCAAGTGTGAAATTTTTCGTTTTTACTGAAGCTTGTTGATTTGATTTAACTAACGATAAAATCATGCTTGAATATTTTACTCTGAGATCATTTTCTGGCATCTTGTTGACAATTGACGATAAGCCAAAGCGATGAATGATCTTGGCCCGACAAGCGAATCTTTGAAAAAAATCATTATTCTGATCTAACTTAACGGAAATCAAACGAGATTTATTCACGAAATACTGTGTCGAGGCTGAAACGCTAATGAAAATGTTGGAATGCCGAGAGGGATTCGATATAAAGTAAACTGATATGCAATAAAGCTTTATCCACGACTTGAAAGCAACTTGTGTAACCGGTCTATTCTTGAAATTGTACTTTAAATGACAGGATGCTTCGATGCTGCGTTTCTACTGAAATAGCTGCGACGTCCTTCGATGCCCAAGTGTCCTCTCAGTCGCCAAGTTTGCCAAATCAGCCTTTTGCAATGTGTGCTTCTCATCATTTGAATATTGGACATGGCTACTGTCGTTCGCGCTCCTTGAAGCATTTTTTGTAGAGCCGGAACGTCTTTTATTCAATTAACATCGACCTATGGAATAATACACCGTCGAGCGGACGTGTGTATGAAGATGTTTCAATTCGATCGGTTTGCGGTTACTCTCCTCTTAAAACAGACATGCGCATTTCGCTGTACACAATTATACTTCACCAAGAACGATTACTATTACCGTGAAATATGCTCGAGTAAATTTATCTGACTTCGTATAAAAAATGTTATCCAAGAATAAATAGAGATTGAATTGGAAAAATGGGTATGAAGGTATAGTGATTAAAAAACGAAGAGTATATAAATTCCGTCTCCTTGGCTATTAGCGTGTTAATTCTATAATCTTATACATTTGAATGAATTACTGGTGTTTAGGTAAAAAAACTTCTTTATAATAACACTGGAGACTCTAGAAAGACAAAAAGGCAACGCGTATTAGTTTGACCCAGTTTTTGAGGCAATCTGTAACTCACGTGAAAAGGTGAAACTTATCGTGGAAACGAGTCACATTGTTTGTCGATAAATTGGATTCTCCGATGAATCCGCGATATCAACACGGGAAATTCAGTTCGAAATTCTTGTTAAATCCTATTTGTCGTCGAGCTTGACGTGTAATCAATCGTTAATAACAAAAATTAAATCAACGGATTGGTCTCCTCGTCAAATCAACGTCATGATTGGCCAAGAGTTCGAAATTGTCTGGTATTTCATTTATCATTCACGTTGACGGCCGTACTACACTAATAGTATTGAACATTCTTTCTTCAATTGATTTTCTGAATCTGATAATAATTTATCATAGTTGTGTGTGTGTGTTCGCTGTTCTTAAGATTTTATCTATGATATTTGAAGAAATCACGATTGAACATAGAAAAGCACGTGTCTATTTCCGGTTGGGTCGCAACAAACCCACAAACTCGTCAACTAAACGATTCGATTGATTCGCACGACACAGTTTCGATCACTGGAGAAACCTTTGACCGTCGAACGAACGGCGACAAAGACGTCTCGTGGTTTCGCGATTTCCGACCGATCGTCTTCGGCGCATACCCCCACATTACCAAGCAGATACACGCCCAACCCCGAAACCCCTGATACACACGGAAATGTCCAAGAGGGTGAGCTGGTAGGTACGGTTTGATAAGACACGTTGCCTTCAGGGTGCAGTGGCCTGACGTTAGCTTGGTTGGTGGTGTAAGTGTGGGTCGCAACGGGAGGGTGAAGATCAGAACGGAAAAGGGGGTAGTTGTGGATCGATATAGTTACGGGGGTGTCGTCCGGCTTCCTCGGTGGCGCCACAGAGCGGGTTAGTCGGCAAATTCTTAGGCCGATGTATCAACTAAACCAGGCAGGAACGCGATTCGCGTTCGCGGGGACGTAGGATGTAGTGTCAGTACGCGGAGGAACGTCCTCGTCGTCGTTTAATCCACGCGTGCTTCCCTCGAGACCGACACCATCTTAGGTTCAGTGTACTGCAAATTCTGTGGAACCGTTCAATTGTTTCCGAGGAGGTGACCGATCGCCTGGGTCCAAGCGGCTGCTTTCGTTAAAGTTGTGAAGAGAACACGCGTCGTGCCGGAGGGCACGCGATCCCGGCTACTTTTTGACGTTTCCAAGCTGTTGATATTTGTTTTCCTTATCTACTTCCGCGCGAGACGAACGAACGCAGGTATTAGGTTAAAAAAGAGACAAAAATAGAATGTATCGTTAATCAATGAGAAACGTACGCGAAGCTTATTTAAGGAGATTCGCCTCGTCTATGATCAGACAGGGAAAGTAGGCTACGGAAGAACGCAGACAGGCCTTTTCAATAAATGTTGATAACGTCTCGCGGAGGGCCGGAGTCGATCGAATGAACATGAACTCGCCACTCCACGATGTCGTTGACCCGCTTCCTGAGAGCGTCCTACGCTTTCACAGGCTACCGAGTTCGAGTTTTCGTGGATTCGTAACCCTGGGTGAATCTCGTGAACCGGTCGCGTGTCTCCGGACAAGTGAAACGCCTACAGTGAAATTTCTCTGCTCGTATTCTCTTTTTTTTTCCTTTCTCTATGGTGCTATATCATCGGCACTGTTCAGACAAATTGTGTCGCCGCCGTGTTCAGGGAAAAATAAAAGGATGCTCGTCTAGATAAAGAGAGCTCGTTATTCTTCAAAGGATATTGTCGTTATTCTCGAACGAGAGCTAACATGCTCTTTTTTGTAATTTTTCAACGGTTAAAGTATTGACATTTCTATGAAGGAGTTAACCATTAATCGTTTCTTCCCATTAAATAGTCTCGTTTACTGTTTACAAAATGATAACGCATTAGATGGATCCTCCGTTACAAGCGGGTCAACGAAATCGATTGCCCTCTCATCGTGGGCTTCGATAATTCTAGACAGCCGAGCTTTTCGAGCTCAGTCGCTCGTCGTTTTCTCGATCATCCTGTAACCGTGGATAGAACAATTCCCCTTTACGTAGAATCGGAATTAATTAATTATCTAAAGTGATTGAGGGAATCGCGTGACTCTCTTCTGCTCGCGGTTTTCCCTGATATGATCTGTATTCTATTTTCATTTCGCTCGCTTTCCCGAACATCGTAACTTCCTAATTTGTCGAAATTTAACAAGATAACACGAATAATTCTCCTTGGTCGAAGTTTCGAATCCTCTTAGCGATCTGTCATCGTGGTCGGATACAATTGAAACCATACAAGCTCGATCGGAGAATCGATTCGGCCTTCACTATTAAATCCATATCAAGCTGAGCTATGATACGTAACTGTATATGTATATTATAAATTTCAATAAGAAATATTATCTGAATAACTCTCTAATCTTCTTTGGGTCCTCCGGACATAGATTACTTAGCTGTACAAATCTGATTTCAGCTACTGTTAAATTTCTCTGTCTCTTGACCAATAAAAGCAATCTGGGATATGTAGAACGGTTTATATTACGTGCCCAGAATTCTTGACCGACCCACAAATCGAAAATAGTGCAACTCGTACAAAGACAACGTCCGCGATCTGGCGTTGTTAGTTTAATTGCTAGAGCGTAATTACCGGGGGAGCAATCGTTAGGTAAGGCCGACCGTGGCAACCAAGAGCAAGACGCTGCTCACAGCTTCCTTCGTTAAGATCCTTCTTCTCAAGCGCAATTATATCAGCACATTTCGTGACAGCAGTGGTGTCGCCAGTTTGGCACCGTATAAGTAGTATAAGTCTATATTGGATGAGACGGTTGTTTAAAAGAGAAAAAACGTTCTTCTTCTAACTTTCCATGATGGGTCGATGAGTGGAAGTAGGAAATATTGTACATACTGTATAATATCTCTCCAATAGCATATATTGAGTTTTTTCTTTTCCAAACTGATTTAAATAACCGAATTCTTATTATGCTGAGATTAAACAATAGTAATGAAATAATATTGTCATCTTGACTATAAAAAGTATTTTATATTTAAATAGTAAACAAAGATTAAGTAACTTTTCTAATAATACTAGCTCTGAAGAATTGCCAATGAAAAACATGCACCTCAGAGATTCAAATTTTTCTTTATGATTTATCACTGGTACCGGGTCTGCGTTCATCCGTGTAAATCTTAAACTCCCTCTACTACTTCACTCAACAAAGGATCCCGTTGTCGACAGCGCGTCCAAGGGTGAACTCCAAGAGGAAATCCTCGAAAAGTGAACTCGTCTCGCGAAGGAACCCACGATGGTCGAGAAGATCGAAACAGCAGGTGATCGAAACGCGATGAGTTTGGAAAGTCGCGAGTAGATTGCGACCGTTGGCGTTTGGATGGCTTGCAAACGGAAGCGGAAAAAGTCGTGGAACAGCGGGAACTGAAGGAAGAAAATATCATCTGGGAGCCGTTCTCGGCATCGAGCCGGCCAGCATGACGTAGCCGCGCGGCGCCATCCAAGGATCTCATGTAATCGTTTCCCAACGACAACGTCGCGTCGTGAATTTTGATTTGACAAGAGACGATCGGGCAGAGAAGAAGAGAAAACGCAATGCGGTAGCGTGTGCTAAGCGCGAGCTTAGCGGATAAACGGTCGTGCCGGTTCACAGAGCTGAAACTGGGCCATAGCGGAGTCGCAGCGCCCGGATAAAAAAGCCATTCGAACAACGGCCCTAGCGACGACGGCGCTGGCTTCCGGCGATGATCGGATACAATCAACACAATTCTGGCTACAACAAGCTATTTACGCAGGTACATCGTCAGGAACTCTCCTTAACCGTTCTCCCTTCCCTGTGTCCGCTCAGGAATTTAATTGAAATTTCCTAGTGGATGCTCGGAGATTTACTGAAAATAACTGGAATATGTAATTATTACTCCTCGCGTTGTATCATGATCTTATTACACCATGACGGCCCTGTAATTCTTTGCCATTTATTATACTTTACCGAAGATTCACCTTTTCATTAAATAGAATTTATTTCGTATATAATATATGTTCACAGAAATTAATTACAATCCAAAACCGTTCTTTAATTAAACATTG
>NW_017136308.1:69911-72738 GCF_001652005.2 Ceratina calcarata | reverse complement strand
ATGTAAAATAAGCATATGTAAATTCGCATTCTGACAATAACCTTTGTTTGTACTCTAAGAAAGGATAATTTTTTTAGTTTCTACATCGTTATTATTTTTTAATTTAATATAAATGTGGAAAAAGTTGAAAGAGAATAAGACGTTTCATAAAAAGTATCAATGAATCGTTCTCCTTATATAAAATAAATTAGTCAACTAGGGAACAGAGTATGAAGCCTGCGAGAGTACAATGCGTCCTCATCATCAGTTTTCTCTAGATTCTATAAACAGTTTTCTATATCGCTTTGCGATGCATCATACAAGTTTTAAATTAATCAACCTGGCGTAAAATAAAAGCGTCCGGGCGTGGTATCGTCGCAGAACCTCGATCCTTTGCGTCGCAATCTAAATCGATCTGTTGTACATTTTGAGCGTGAAACGGAGCGTTTCGAGTATGCTTCGTTGCCCCGTGTTGCCGTTTTCTGTTCCACAGACACTTACTTTTTTCCTCTTTTATACACCCATATACGTGTCGGCTTTTTATTACTTTGTTTGCGCTATTCCGCTGTGTTCTCTGGTAACCATCGTTTGCCTGTCTGGTTTCAATCACCGTTTATAACACATAAGTTTGGCACGGAACTTTCCATCTAGAGGTTCTAAAGTAGGCACCGTGTCATGGCAAAACTGAAAAACTGACAAAATTCTGAGCAATATTCTATACGCATCCATGATTCGTTTCAATAAATTCTGTAGATATTGCATATTATATTCTTTCGCATTTTAAAATAAATTAGTTTTGCTTTGAAGTGTATTACGCATGTAGAAATTCATTTTACCCGGTGGCTTAAAAGTTCCTAATATGAAAATTCTTCGTGCGACCGTCGTCCAAGAGTAGTCCTCGCGCTTCCCCCAGAGGGTTGAAGAAGGCCGCTATGGCACGCATAGACAAGTTTACACGACAAGAAACAGGGTATAGTGAAAGAGAGAGAGAGAGAGAGAGAGAGAGAAATGATTGAGTAAAGGCCGTTGGCATGGCTACAACCCTCGACCGAACGAATTCATCGTCTCAGTAAAAAGAAGAAAAGAGGGAATCCCTTTTAAGAAAGGTCGAAAAAGCACCAGCGGAGGAATCGTTTCATAAAAGATCCTTCGACTTTCCTCGTTTCTTTTCTTAAACACCAAGGGCGCCTTGGCGTCGCTTGCGATACGTTGAAATGCAAATCGAATGGCCGGCTAAGTGACGCGATATCACCTCCTGGTTATTCTTTGCATTCAATTAACTATCTAATTACGGAACTGATGAAATCCACTTGTCGCGTTTAAACGATGAATCGATGCGTCAGCGTCGTCGGTCGTGATCGATAAAACTTGTTAGAAATTGCGTTGGTCCGCGTATAATTTTCTTGTTCTGGTGTCGTTCGCTAACATGCTACATCGATAAGTCTTCCAACCCGTCGGACGTAATCGATCCAATTAATTTGTCAGGGGAATTAATTGAACATCGATGATCCCTATTTTACCATGTTGTCACCGACGGTTACGTTACAAGCTGTTCGTAATACGTCCGTCGGACGTTTCGCATTTGACGCAACAAATTTCATCTCACGTATATATACAAAGACAGAAGGCTAATTTTTGTCACGATTACTACTCGTCGTTAATTTAATCCGTTCCGAGCTATTCTAGACATCTCATTAAGTGAACGTCAAATTATACGCTATAGCATATTGTAATTCTGGCCTAGATCTGTTCAAACTTTGGCAGTGCTCTAGAAGATGCATCATACAAGTCAATGATCGTTATTTTACTTCAGCTGACGTTTAATATAGCCTGAAAGTCAGACAGCGTTTACTGATTTTTATAGAGTGCCAACGCATGGGGAATGAACCGTGTCTGACCACATACTGTCTCTTTCTACTTAATAGCATTTAACGCCTAATAAATAGTTTCTTCAAATATAATCTTATGATTCAATTCTACTGTACTTTATTATCTCATTTTGTGTCCAAAATGCAAGCAATTAACGAAATTAGAATGTGATGCTCAAGTGTTTGTAAATAAATAAATTTCAAAGGCAATGAAATTTCTTTCTCTAAGTAGAATCTAATACTGCATTACGTTTAATACTACACAGAATATATATATATATATATATATATTACAAATAATTAATATCAAGAACGATTAATAAATACATACTTATATACACCAATATTTTGAATATGCAATTAATAATTCTACTTTAGTCTATTACAGAAATCGAAGAAAACTTCGTGCACAAGAATAAGTTTTGAATAACGATTCATTATTCGTGCGCGATTTAATCGACACCACATTGCATTTTTCAGGGTTCGGCAGACTCGAACTACTCGCAGCCGAGCTCAGATCTCTCGCTGGACGAGGAGAAAGAGAGCTTGCGTCGTGAGAAGGAGAGGCAGGCCCTCAATCAACTTGAAAAAGCTAGGGTAAGTCATTGATCTTTCGCGTGTTCCAGTTTCTCTCGGCCCTTTCACCCGCGACTTGTTTTTCCGCCGATATTTCGCAAATCGTTTCGTATCGATCGACAATGGACTTCTGAACCTTTGCGTCGTCATCGCCTTCGACACCGCGTCTTGTATAGAAATCATGCCGCGGACAAGAAGCATGTCAGTGAATACGAGCACCCAGACTAATGAGATTTCACACAGAGACCGACCGGCGAAACCAATTAAACATCTTGCGATGCTTTGTTTTCAAGCCTATACGTAAACGTATAGAATTTCGCGTTTCCCGGCCTGATATCACTCCTTACGAAGAGTTGAAATTCTGGTCATACATGTGATTAATTATGCTCTAATTGTTTTCTTAT